>NC_056750.1:35440751-35723251 GCF_019279795.1 Protopterus annectens
ATGTGGTAGTACGCATCCTTAAGATCTATAGAGCACATCCAGTCGTCCTTCTGTAAAAATGGAAGGATCGACTGAAGCGTGACCATCCGAAACTTTTCTTTCTTGACGAAGGTATTGAGCTTGCTTAGGTCCAGAATTGGCCTCCAGTCCCCTGTCTTTTTTGGAACTAAAAAGAACCTTGAGTAAGTTCTGAATCCTCTTTGGTCCGCCAGGACTGGTTGGATGACTCTTTTTTTCTAGCAGCTTTGAAATTTCTATAGCTGCAGGATCTCGCAGATGGGGCGGTACATCTGGGAGTCTTTTTTGCGGTAATGGGTGGAATAGAAATGGAATTCTGTAACCTCTGGTAATAATGCTTTTTACCCATTCGTCTGAGGTAAGACTTTGCCAGGCCTGAGGGTATAAAGCTAAGCGATCCCCGACTGCCTCCAGAGCAGGACAGTCGGGCCTCCTCTCAGGAGTGCTGGAAAGGCTTCCCAGGGAGTGTATCCCTGTCACCTTGGTTTTGCGGACCCCCTCTGCTGCCAGGGCGATGTCTTCCACCTCTGCCCCCCCCTCTGCCTCTGGAGGGGGCATCACCCTGTGTGCCTGGGAAAGAGCCTTGGGGTTTTCGAAACCAAATTTTTCCACCTCGTTGCCCTTTGGCGTACGGTCTGGATGGGGTGGAAAAACGGACTCAGACAGCAGACAGAGTCTTTCCCTCTTGCTCACACCGGGTAAGGGTCTCCTTTACTTTGGGGCCAAAGAGAGTGGCACCATCAAATGGGGCGTTAGTAAAGGAAGACTTGAAGGCTTCCGCAAAGGAACATAAGTGCATCCAGGATTGTCTACGAAGAGCAATCGCTGAAGCTGCAGCCCTACTCGACCCTTCGGCTGCATACGAGATGAGCCTCATGGACGAGTTCACAACTGATGTAAGGGTATTGAGCTGTGCTGTAACTTTTTCCGCGATAGCAGCATCTGTAGTACCCTGGAGGGTATCTCCCAACTCCCTACTGGGCTGTGTGAATTTTATGTACATTAAATATCTTTTGTTTTTCTCATATATATATATATATATATATATATATATATATATACTGAAAAAGAACAATTTTTTTTATTTTCCTATATGTAGCCAAAAAAAAAAAAAAAAAGACACTGTTTGCTATAATATTCCTGGCAATCAATTGTACACTTATGTCATTATTTTGTATTTCCACTTTTCTTGTGGACTATTGGTATAACATTTTTTTTTCTTTTATTGTCTCGGAGCTTTTCTCCTCGGGCCTCTACTGAAAATGGACATATATCCAGTTAGACTAGCCCGATCAACAAATGTAAAATAAATTAATAAATAAAATCAAGAAGAGGAGGATGAGTGTGAGGGTAGCACAAAGTATCAAATGGTGGAAATTGAAAAACGGTAATTGTGAGGTGATGTTCAGGGAAGCGTTAAGACAGGCACTGGGTGGCAGTGAAGAGTTACCAAATTGCTGGGTAACTACAGCAGGGCTAGTAAGAGAGATGGCTAGAAAGGTGCTTGGTGTGACATCTGGAAAGAGGAAGGAGGACAAGGAGACATGGTGGTGGAATGAAGTAGTACAGGAGAGTATACAGAGAAAGAGGTTGGCGAAGAAGAAGTGGGATTGTCAGAGAGAGATAAAGAAAGTAGACAAGAGTATAAGGAGATGAGGTGAATGGCAAAGAGAGAGGTGGCAAAGGCTAAGGATAAGGCATATGAAGAGTTGTATAAAAGGTTGGACACTAAGGAGGGATTAAAGGACCTGTACCGATTGGCTAGACAGACGGACCGAGCTAGTAAAGATGTGCAGCTGGCAAGGGTGATAAAGGATAATGAGAGAAACTTACTCACAAGCGAGGAGAGTGTGTTGAGCAGATGGAAAGAGTACTTTGAGGGGTTGATGAATGAAGAGAATGAGAGGGAGAGAAGGTTGGATGATGTGCGGATAGTGAATCATGAAGTGCAGTGGATTAGCAAGGAGGAAGTAAGGATAGCTATGAAGAGGATGAAGAATGGAAAAGCTGCTGGTCCAGATGACTTACCTATGGACGCATGGAGGTGTTTAGGTGAAATGGCAGTGGAGTTATTAACTAGATTGTTTAATGAAATCATGGAAAACAAGAGGATGCCGGAGGAATGGAGAAAAAGTGTTTTAGTACCGATTTTTCAGAATAAGGGTGATGTGCAGAGCTGTAGTAACTACAGAGGGATTAAACTGATCAGTCACAGCATGAAGTTATGGGAAAAAGAAGTGGAAGCTAGGTTAAGAAGGGAGGTGATGATTAGTGATCAGCAATATGGTTTTATGCCGGGAAACAGCACTACAGATGCGAGGTTTGCTCTGAGAGTGTTGATGGAGAAGTACAGGGAAGGTCAGAAGGAGTTGCATTGTGTCTTTGTGGATTTAGAGAAAGCATATGACAGGGTGCCTAGAGAGGAGTTGTAGTATTGTATGAGGAAGGCAGGAGTGTCAGAGAAGTATGTTAAGAGTGGTACAGGATATGTACGAGGGTAGTGTGACAGCGGTGAGGTCTGCGGTGGGAGTGACAGATGCATTTAAGGTGGCGGTGGGATTACATCAAGGATCAGCTCTGAGCCCTTTCTAATTTGCAATGGTGATGGACAGGTTGACAGACGAGATCAGACAGGAGTCCCCGTGGACTATGATGTTTGCAGATGACATTGTGATCTGTAGTGAGAGTAGGGAACAGCTGGAGGACACCCTGGAGAGGTGGAGATATGCTCTAGAGAGAAGAGGAATGAAGGTCAGCAGGACTAAGACAGAATACATGTGTGGGAATGAGAGGGAGGATAGAGCAATGGTGAGGATGCAGGGAGTAGAGGTGGCGAACGAGGATGAGTATAAGTACTTGGGATCAACAGTTCAGAGTAATGGTGAGTGTGGAAGAGAGGTGAAGTAGAAAGTACAGGCAGGATGCAGTGGGTGGAGAAGAGTGTCAGGAGTGATTTGTGACAGAAGAGTACCAGTAAGAGTGAAAGGGAAGGTCTACAAGAGGGTAGTGAGACCAGCTATGTTACATGGGTTGGAGACAGTGGCATTGACAAAAAGGCAGGAGTCAGAGCTTGACGTTGCAGAGTTGAAGATGTTAAGATTTGCACTGGGTGTAAAGAGGATGGACAGGATTAGGAATAAGTATATTAGAGGATCAGCCCATGTTGGGAGGTTTGGAGACAAAGCCAGAGAGGTAAGATTACGTTGGTTTGGACATATGCTGAGGAGGGATGTAGAGTATATTGGAAAAAGGATGCTAAGGATGAAGCTGCCAAGTAACATGAAAAGAGGAATGCCTTAGATAAGGTTTTGAAACAGGAAAGTGAGGGAAGTGTGGAGAGTTCATTTGGTAGGAGATTCCAGGCTTTTCCAACTATATTAGAAAAAAGTGAGTCACCAGCCTTGTTGTTTGTTTTAGTAGTATGTGCTAGAAGTTTCTGAGAAGACCTTAAGGAATCTAGGTTTTTATAGGTAGTGATTAGTGTGGAAAGAATAGGTGTTTTGGAAGGTGTGTAAAGGGTTTTGTGAGCTATAGTTAGTTGATGGTATTTAATTAGATTTTGTAGTTCAAGCCATCCTAGCTGTTTTAAATTAAGGCAGTGATGGGTTCTAAATGAGTTACCTGTTGCAAATCTAGCAATGTTATTGTAGGACATTTCCAGTTTGCTGAGATTATTTTTAGATAGCTTAGTAAAATAGGTGAGGCATATAGAAGAGGAGAGATTAGATGAGTGTGTGCTATTGTGGTTCGAGCTGAAGGTAGGAGAAATGATTTTATCCTATATAGAGAGCCTAGCTTTTTGTTGACAGTTTTTATAGTATTGTTTATATGGATATCAAAGTTTAGATTATTGTCAATGGTGACTCCTAATCGTTTGGTGGTAGGTTCAGGGGATATAATAGTTTTATTGGTAGAGCTAACTGAGTAATCCAATGGGGGGGATTTTCTAGTAGGAGAGAAAAGGAGGAGTTTAGTCTTTTTGGGGTTTAAGAGAAGGCATCTATGTGTGAACCATTGCTCAACTGTGTTAAAGACTTGTTGGGTAAGGTAGAGAAGTTCAGAAGAGGAGGGGGCTGAGCATATTAGTGTAGAGTCAACTGCATATTGTATGCATGTGGCTTGGGGGAAGGCAAGGTGAAGGTCATTGATGAAAATGGAAAAAAGTAGAGGTCCAAGAATGGATCCTTGGGGGACACCAAGGTTGATTGGCAAGTGAGTAGAGAGAGACTTGTGCCATAGTACGGCCTGTTGTCTTTTGTCAAGGTAAGACTGGAACCACTTTATGGAGGATGCATCAAGTGACAGGGATTTTAGTATTGTGATGAGAATTTGGTGATTTACCATGTCAAAAGCTTTAGACAGGTCAATAAATAGGGCAGAAGAGAGTTTGTTTAGATTGCGGTGTTTGTTGATACTATCTGTGAAGGACAGAAGGGCAGTAGTGGTGCTATGTGAAGGTCTAAAACCATGCTGACAGTTGGCTAGTAAATTATTTTGTGTTAGATGGTGAAGTAGTTGTCTGTGAATGCATTTTCCATGATCTTTGCCAGAGGTGAGAGGAGGGCAATGGGACGATAGTTGGAGAGTTCAGTGGATTGCCCACCTTTGTGGAGGGGGATAATATGGGAAATTTTCCATAAAGTAGGGATATAACTTTCGGTAATAGTTCTATTGATCAGGATAGATATTGGATAGGCAATAGCTTTAGCTGCTAGTTGTAGGAATTCAGCAGGTAGTTGGTCTGCTGAGGGAGAGCATGGTTTCAATTTCTGAAGAAGGGTTAGTATATATGATGTTGGGATGGGTTGAAAGTGAAAAGAAAGGGGAGAGCTTGCTTTATTAGTAGGTAAAGTGAAGTTGTTAGGTGAGAGCTGACTAGCTAGTGTTTGTATAGTGTCAGTGAAAGAGGTATTAAAATCATTGGCTATATTTATTGGTGTTTTGTGTTCAGTGTTTTGAGGGTTATGAGTGGTGGATTGACCTGGATGAAGTAGTTGGTTAATACTAGACCAAAATTTCTTTGGCTTGTTTTGACTGCCTTGTTGGGATAGGAGGTAGTAGTTTTTTTTGTCAGATATTATAGCTTTTTTAGTTTGGTTTCTTAGTTGTCTAAAGGTTTGTTGGTGTATAGGGTTTTGAGTTTTTCTCCATTTTGCCCAATGTTTGTTTCTAGCATTGATTTTTTGTTTGGTTTCTTTAGAGAGCCATGGAGCATGTTTGTTTTTAGCTCTAATTTGTCTGGTAGGGGCATGGTGGTTCAGGATGGCAAGGAAGTTGGAGTTAAAGTAACTAACGGCTTCATCTAAAGGTAGATTTTGTAAGGGTGACCAGTTACATGCTATTAATTCCATCTGGAAATGTTCAGGGTTAAAGTTCTTTTTAGATCTGATGTTTTTAATGGATGTTGGAGAGGGAAAGTTGGTTTTATGTCTGATGATATAGGTAAGAGAGTGGTCACTTAAATCATCAGGGAGGGTTCCTGAGTCATAAGTATGAGGATGGTGGTTAATGAGAATCCAGTCTAATAAGCTCGATTTCTTGTTGGATTTATTTATCCTGGTAGGGGAGGTAATGGTTTGGGAATACCCTTATAGGTTTATATGGCTTGAGGGGAGGTTGCTGCAGAAGCAGGTCCAGTCAATATTTGTGTCACCTAGAATGATGGTTTCTTGAGGCAGGTTTTGGGATAGCCAGCAAAGTATATTTTCCATGGTTGCTATGTTATTACCAGGAGGTAGATATATACAAACGATATAGATGGATTTGGCATTGTTAATAAGATGTTTGGAGATAAGAATTTCTGCATTGGAGTCTAGAGGTGGTTTGCAGTTATGAGTGGTTAATTGTAAGCTAGGTTTATATAGGATAGCAACTCCTCCACCTTTTTTGGAAGTTCGGTCTAGTCTTAGGATATTATATCCAGGTGGGATGATCTCATTGTCTTTGGTTGTAGGTTTTAACCAAGTTTCTGTTAAGCAACGTATATCAAAGGAGTAGATTTCAGTTTGGGCTTGGAGTTGAGTTACTTTATTGTTTATACTGTGTATATTAAGATGAGCAATAAAAAGGGAATTAGATCGTTTGAGGAAGGCTTGGGTAGGACATATTTTGGAGTTGAGGGGAGAAAAAGGAGTTGTTGGGGGCCCTGGGTTAGGGTGGATGTCACCATCCTTTAAAGAGAGTAGTAGGTTTAGATAGTATAGGTTATGGATTCTACTGTAATGAGATAGATATTTCCTGGGGTTTAGGTTGCTGTATTTTGTGTGTTGTGTTCTATGATATTTAGGAAGTATGTAGTTAGATGAGAATGTTATATTAGCATGTGTAAATTGCAGATGTGAGTTTGGAGAGATGGTTTCTTTCTTGGGATAGTTTTGGATTGGGTCTAGTGGGTTTTCAAAGAAGGTGAATAGATGGGTGAGGATTAAAGGAGGTAGTAGTGAGATTGTTAGTAAGAGTGTGATAAAGGGTGGGATGTGTTGATTATTCATTTTATGAGTAGATACTGGCTATTTGATGGTAAAAGCTTGAAATGTATTGGGAGGAGATGGGAGAGTGGGTAGTGTATGTTGTGGATAGAAGGGAGAAGTGAAAGGGTAATATTAGTAGAATTAGGCAACAGGAGAGTGTGTAGGGTGAAAGGATAGAGAGAAGAGTGTTTATGAAGAGGAAATGTAAGAACACGAGGTATGATAGGATTAAAGTGGGAAAAGGAAGATATGTGGTTGGAGAGTGATAGGAGAGGTAGGGGTGTGGTTGGGGAGTAAGTGGAGGAGGAAGAGGTGTGGTTTAGGAAGTATAAAGGTAGGGCCCTTGGGGGTGGGTGGGAATTGGGGATAGGGAGGAGAGCGGAGTGAGCCCGCAGGGCGAACGGAGCGGGTAGAAACAGATACTGAAACAGTCAAAGAAAAACAATCAGCTAGGCTGAGTCTAGTGGTAGAATGGAGTAGAAATAGGGCGAAGGGAGTCTCTCTAGTCAGGAGGTTAGAGGTGGAAAGGAAAAACAAAGGAGAGAGAACTGGAGACATGTCAGTGGGCAGTAGAAATGAAGGAAGAAAAAAGTAACAGCTAAGCAGCACTTCGGGGACTGCTGAAGTTCAGAGCTGGGGAAAGGAGGTAAAAAAAGAGAGAAAAAAGGGGGGGTAGTAAAATATCTGGAGATAGAGCAACACCTAGTGGACGATTCTAGTATTGCAGGCTAGATTGGGTGTGAGTAAGAATGGTAGCCTACAATAGGAGAGTGAGTAAAAGCGATAAAACAGGAGGGTATCTATACAGGTAGGAGGGATAGATAGAAAAGGTAATGTATGGGTGAAAAGCAAAGGCTGCTGGCTATTCTAGCTCAGGCCTAGGAATACATATATTTTGGTACATCAAAAGTAAGTATAATTTGTAAGAATTATTCAGCAGACATACTTTACTGTTATCCTTGATAAGGGATTGTCGGCTTGATATGCAAGGAGGTGACCCACTGATATGTGGAGAGGGTTCTTAGCTTCCTGCCGACTAGCACTAGAAGCCCTAGGTGGGCAGAGTTACTTAGGAGGCAAGAGATACAAGATAGGGGTAAGAGACATAATATTAGTATTCAAACCCTACAACAATTCTTGCAGTATCTAATGTACATTACAAAAACCCATGATGCATAGTGAGATTAAGTCATACACAGGGACATAACAGCTGGTTAGCAGTAATACATAATTAAGACTTTGCTAAGAACATTTTAAGAACATTCAAGTATGATATTTTATGAAAGCTGATTGTTAAATTATGTCAAATGCCTTACTCAGGTCAGATTATGTGGTATGCAGCATCTTTGCATCCATTGAGAGCATAGTTACCTACTCAAAGACATCAAGGAGAGGTTGCAGTCATCAACAACCAGTCACAGTGTAAAACTGGGTGTTAGCAAGTGACGTGGCATTTCCAATGTCATTGATGTTGAGGTTCAAGATATACATATACATACATATATATATATATATATATATATATATATATATATATATATATTGGTTCATACTAGGCTATCTGCCTTAGGGCATTTATAAGCCTAGCCAGAGTGTGTTTGGCTTTCGCCACCCATTTTAAATTAATTTTGCTATGCCCTTTTTCGAGGTGAGTATACTGTGCCTCTGTCTAGCAGTGACACAGAAGTGATACCCGGGTAAACCTGATCTCCCATCCACTCATCAAGATTCCTCTTGAAGAGAGTCAATGTGGGACTCTGCCTAACCTGGACTGGGATTTTATTCCAGAGTGAAGGGAGCCTCTGGGTTATGAATCTGTCCCTCCAGCATGTCCTATTTATTTCAGTGCTGAGGTTCAAGTCTCTCAAGCACGTAGCTCGATGGGATTTGGATTTTCTGAGGTGCAGCATGTCCATTAATTCCGGGTTGGACATGGCTTTATACGTCAGGCACAGATCGCCTCTGAGCAGGCGGTATGCCACTGAGTATATATATGTGTATGTACGCACACACTTGGTTGCTGAAGTATTTAGAAAAATGTGTGAATTATATCTATACAAATTAATATCATAAAGCAACAGTTAATATCTTGTTTGTTGCACTAGACAGAGGTCAAATATTAATGCAGTTGAATTTGCCACTGTGTAAGGTTTAAGAAGAAATCTTTTAAAACCTTGTACATAGCGTGGTTTTGGATTGATGCAAATATAGACAAGCAATATTTGACGCCTAGAGGCATCAGTGGGAGTTAACTGCAGATGGACCTGGAGGTGTCACTCTAGTTCATAATTCCTTTGTGGTACATGTGGCTTGCCACCTGGATGAAGAAAACAACATTTAACATATCACTCCCTCCATGAATGTACGGTTTACAACGCC
The DNA here is from genome assembly GCF_019279795.1 of Protopterus annectens. NCBI lineage: Eukaryota > Metazoa > Chordata > Ceratodontiformes > Protopteridae > Protopterus > Protopterus annectens. The sequence continues at coordinate 35,449,619 of NC_056750.1, forward strand.
AGCTACCAGGATTTGAGCTGGCAGTTATACAGCACAAAATTAAAGACCCCCCACCAAATGCCACCTGCTCCAGACTTGTTGCATCTTTTTCAACAGGAAAAAAAGCTAAAAAAAACTCTAGACTCTTATGGAACTGCAAACTCTATCAATGTCGCCACTGATTTTTACCATATGGTCAGGGCACCTGCCTCTAGCTGCCATAATGCATCTGTAACCACAAGTAGAGCTTCTTAAAGAAACCCAGTCCTCATTATGATGGTGCACACACTGCACTGGTGCAGAATTTTGAAGTAGAAATGTCTGCAAGGCTAGGGCCTTCCAGCATAGTCTTACAATGTCCTCCTCCTGCTGCTGAAGTTAATGGAGGTGGGGGCATGATCTGCAACTATCACAAATTCTATGTCTAGCAGACAGTAGAGACAGGAACTCAAGACCCACTTTATGGCTAGGCACTTTCTCTCTCTCTCTCTCTCTCATTCACTCTCTGTACTGGAACGTCAGCTTTCAGCTTTGTTCAACTCTCTACTCAAGTAGTAGACGAAATATTCTTCATTGTTAATTTTCTGTGTGAGCACTGCCCCAACCCAAACCTCCAATTCATCCGCAACAACTGTAAAAAGTTTAGGAAAGTCAAAAGACAAGAGGTGCTTTTCTTAACTTTTTAAGCACCCCGTCAATCTCTGTTTTCCACTTGACTTTCTCCAGCATCTTGCCCTGTGAGGCTTGTTAGAGGACAAGTACAAAAGCCCACACCTGAATAACCTTTCTGTAATACCCAAAATGTCCAAAGAAAGCTACTCTTCATTTTCAGGGGTGTATCTTGTCCCCAGCCCATTATGTAACCTAGATATCTAATTTCTATTATGCCAATCTTACATTTTGCAGTGATGAAAGTGACCCTGGTTTCTTTGGAGATTATTAACACTGTATGGACCCTTTAGGAGGGAAGAGTCTGAATCTTTGGAGCAAATAACCATGCCAACTTGGTAAGATGACAGATATGCTATAATGGATTGTAGGACCGTGTCAATTAATCTTTGGAAAGTGGATAGGGTGCCATGGAAACCAAAGAAAAGGGTGGTATATATTGAACAATTCTGTCTGCCATGGAGAAGGCAGACTTTTTCTTCCAGCTTCCTTGGTTTGGAGAACATGAAGCCACCTTTTTGGCAGGTGAGGAATCTGGCTTTTCCCAGCCATTCCCCCAACCTGAACATCCTAAGCATGGCCACTCCAGAATGGTACAAGAAAAAAGCTCTGACTATGACACAATCCACTTGGGTTCAATTAGCAGATTAGCAGCTCTGGTCTCTGATGGAGCAGCAGGGAAGGAATGGCATGCCTATCCCCGGGTGGGTTAGGTTTTGGGGTGGTGGCAACACGGGCGTCTCCACTAATGATCCCTGGTGGAGGCTGGGGATATCGCTGGGAGGAGGAGTAGTCCAGAGAGGAGGCTGGCTGGACCTGGCTGAGCTGCCATGCAGGCCTGGCAATATGTCACATTCCCACCGCATGCTCCCCTCAGATGTAACCACATCACTGTGAGGGAAGGGGGAGAGGGTACAGCATTCAAGACCCCCACAAATGTATGCAGAGATGGTTGAACACTCACCATTAGGATCCACAACCGACCCAGCACACACCAGAATAAGTCCAGGGGCAGTATGGAAATTGGCAGATAGACACAACATGGATGTGGGGCACTAGGGTGTTGAGCCAGAAAAATAACATAAGAGCCCTAAAAAAACACACCTACCCAAGGCATGGGGTAGCTAATCAAACTTGGATATGCTGTTTAGTTTATGAAAGTCATATGTGTATTTGTGTGTGTATACACACACATTTATATACGTGTGTGTGTGAATATATATATTTATAGATATAGATATATATTTTAAATTTTTTTTGTACAGCTTGTTTTTGTAGTTTGGTATCTTACAGTTTTTTTTTTTTAAACTCACCTTCTGTAATGGAATAGTCTCTTAAGGGATATGCAATAACATTCCATCGTTGTTGTCCATTTTCATTCTTCCTCTACCTGTGGGTTCCGTTCTGATTCTTGGAACCAACTTGGCTGCAGCTACAGCTCATGGGAACCAAAAACCTCTCAAGCTCATCTCTTACCAGCAATGCACCAATCTCAAATCACCTCAAATTGAGTTTGCTGACAGAAACAGACAAAAGGCTTTCATGGAGACTATCTCTGGAACTGAAAAGCTATACTCTCAATCATCCGTTCTTCCAGAAATTAATGGAAAGGAACTGGAGGATGGGCAGTTGAGGAAGAATGAAAATGGACAACACAGATGGAACTTTAAGGTGAGCACATAACTTCTTTCAGCATTGAGCCAAATGATGCTCTACCCCTGGAGATCAGATCCAATTTGTAATGAGTAACAAAGGTATGAGAAGGGGGAGTTACCAAGTTGCTAAACATATATCTTCAATGGAAGGTCTAGATTGGAATACAGCTGAAGTTGCTACGGCCCTGGTTGAATGGGCGCACAAGGCTTTCACAAGGGAATGCGTGACTTGTAATAAACAAATGACGCGCAATCGATGAACCATCTGGCTAACGTCACATTGTTCACAGGTTCTCTCAATCTGCTATGCGAGAAGGAAACAAATAATTGGTCTGACTTCCTGAAATCCTTTGTTCTGTGAAGACAGAATCTGAATTGCCTGTGAACATCTAGCAAATGTAAACAATATTCACCTGTGTTAGAGAAGTTGGGGAGAAACACTGGCAGGTTAATAAATCAGGGGTTAGTTCTGACAAGACTATATTTGAAAAAAAACAGGTATGGTGGTTTAGAGGATAAGGCTTGATTCTCTGAGATCCTTCTAGTAGACTTTACTGCCACTAAGAAAATGTGATCTCAAGGGCCTGTCTTGGAAAATTAATCATTAGCTGGCTCAAAGGGGAATGAGTGATTGCATGCAATACCAAATTGAGGTCCCAAGGAGGAGTAGGATCTTTGTAGGGCAGTTTTAAAAGAAGAGTACCCCTCAAAAAAGCTTTACAAAGTTTGTGAACATTGATAACCAGTGTGAAAGTTGGACATCACTGCTAATTGGTCTCTGACCTTTTCAGTGAAGCTCCTTCACTTTAAAGTAATGCTAAAAAGTGAAAAACATCATGAATTGGAGACAAAAAAGGTTCAGTTTTATTCTGTCATTCTCAATGCACAAATCTCTTCCATTTACTGTTGTGAAGTTTTTGTGTAGATGGTTTATCAGAAGATAACAGAATGCGTTGGACAGGGAAAGAGAGCATGGGATGCCTGGCTACTAATGGAATTGAGGAAACAAAGTTGTCAGCTTGAGATCTGAAATGTCCAAGTGAATCATGCCTGTCGGGCGGGAGAGCAGATCTGGACTTGGATCCAGAATACAAGGCTGTCAAATTAGGTGATGCAAAGGATGGGGAACCAAATCTGTTGAGGCCAGTAAGGTGCAATAAGGATAACTGTACTCTTTAACCTGATTGCTTTCTGTAGGAAATTTGGAATTAATGGAATTGGAAGAAAGGCATAAAGGAGACCAGAGTGCCAATGATGAAGAAGAGCACCCCAAGGTAACTCCCCCTGTGGGGGGATCCAGGCAAAATAGTTGCTGTACTTGTTATTTATGGGAGACGTAAACTGGTTACAGCATGGCTGACTCCATCTTCGGAATATCCTTTGTGACACTGTCTGACTGAGGGACCAGTTGTGAGGTAAAATTATGCACCTGCTCAATTTCTCTGCTATCACACTGGAATTCCCCAGAATGTGCTTTGCTATGAGAAAATGGTTGGATGAGATCGACCATTACCACACTCTGAGAGTTTCTTGACACAATGGGTAAGATCTGGTTCTCCTTGTTTGTTGATGTATCAAACTACTGACATGCTCTCCATCTGAATTGTAATTGTCCCCGAGAGAAGAGCATCTTGGAAGGCCTGCAATGCTAAAAGCACTGCTCTCATATCTAGGACGAGGATGTGCAAACTGGCTTCTACTGGGGACCAAGTACCTTGAACCATCCTTCCCACTCAATGCCCCCCCCACCTTAACTGGGAAGCATCCATGGTCACTGCAGCCTTGGGCTGAGGGGAAATGAATGAATGAATGGCCCTGCAAAATCTGATCCAACTGAATCCACCACGTAAGATCCCTTTTGCAGATACTAGTGACTGCAATGGACATTGACTTTGGCTGGTAAAGGATGGACAATAGTGTTGCAAGCAGCCATTGCAAAATTTTCATGTGAAATTTGGCCAAGGGGACGAGTGCCACAGATGCTGCCATGGACCCCAGCACCTGAAGAACTAGTCGTACTTGTACTCTGTTGCTATTATCTTCATGACTTGTAAACAGATTATCTCCAGTCTTGGTGGGGAAAGGGAGGCTATTACAGTCTTTGTGTTTAAAGAAGCCCTAATGAAATCTAGAATTTATGTTGGCTCTAGATGAGATTTTTTGTAATTTATGGTTATGCCAAGGTAGCAGCATGTTTGGAGAACCTTTTCTTTTGCCTCTAACATTCAATGCCTATTCATGGTGGTGTTGATCCAGTCATCCAAATATAAAAACATCCATAATCCTTGCAGTTTCAAGTGAGCTACTACTATTGCCATACACTTGGTGGACAACCTGAGGCTTGTGGTGAGGTCATAGGGCAGTACTCTGAATTGATAAGGACTAGCTCCCAGCTGGAAGTGTAAGAGCCTTCTGGATTGCCGGCGCATCTTATGTGGTAACACACATCCTGAAGGTCCGTCGAGCACATCCAGTCATCCTTTTCCAAAAAGGAGAGAATGGACTGAACTGTGACCATCCAGAATTTCATTTGCCAAACTGACTTATTTAAATTGATGACATCCAAAATTGGTCTTCAGTCCCCGGATGTTTTTAGCACTAAAACCAACCTTGAGTAAATTCCGGATCCTCTCTGGTCTGGTGGAAACTCTTGGACAACTCTTTCTAGCAGCTTTTGCATTTGCAGTGCTGCCTGCTCCCTTTGGGTGGAACATCTGGGATTTTTCTGCAAATGGATGGAGGAAGGGAAAATGGCATAATATAGTCTCTGGATATTATCCTCTGTACCCATGTATCTTGTGTTATCTGTAGCCAGGCTCCCTGGTGCAGGGACCAACGACCCCTGACTGCCTTCAGAGGAAGACAACTGGACCTCCTTTCAGAAGTGCTGAAAGGGTTTACCAAAAACGGAATCTCTGTACCCTTGGTTTTGCGGGCCAACTCCACTGTGTGAGCAGCAACTTCCATTAGGATCCCCTCTCTGCCCCTGGGGGAACTACCACCACGTGTGTCCCGAGAAGACCCTTGGGAATTCCTGAACCACATTTTCTCACTACTGCATTGATTCCTAGAAAAGGATCTTTGCAGAGTGGAAAAATGTATGCCCACAGCAGGAAGGGTTTTCCCATCCTTTTCACACCTAGTCAAGGTGTCTCTGACTTTAGGGCCAAACAAAGATGTGCTGATGAACTAAGACTTGAAGGGCTCCACAAAATCACACAAGCACATCCAAGCGTGTCTCCTTATGGTAACGCCTGAACCCACTGCTCTAGTCGTTCCTTTAGCTGTATGCAATATGAGCCTCATGGAAGAATTAGAAATGGAGGTTAAGGTGGCCAACTGAAAGGTAACAGACTCCCAAACCTCTTCAGAAATGGCTCCTGAGAGTGTATTTAACACTTTTTCATCAAATCCCTCTGTAGTCTGGTAAAGTGTGCCAGGTAGTTCAAGAACGTAAGGCAAAGGTCAATGATGCACAAACTTGCTTCCAAAATCTAGCCATCATCTAAGCCTCCACTGCTAGTTATTTGTTTGTGACTGCCGCCATGACCATGGCATCCACAGGGAAACGTTTCATCCAGAATGGCTTATTTTCAGGGGCAGTGATAATTTTATCCGGTTTCCAGGGAATTGGCTCAATGGTATCAGGGGCCTTCCATGCCCAGAGAGAGATCAACAGATTCCTCATATGAAGGATTAATAGGCTTACAATCACTTGTCTGCTTAAGGATTTCTAGGATATTGCCAAAGGAGACATCATCAGCAGGTGACTTTTTTGGGATCCTTCGCCTTCCTCAAAATCCGTATCTTCTGTGACAGATTCCCCCAGGGAATCCAAGTGCTTCCTCTTGCACTTTTTCTTCCTAGGGACTTCCTCAATGGAGTGATCTGGGGAAGTATCAGAAAAAGAGGGAGCCACCTGCTGGGAAGGTCGAGGCTTTCATAATTGCTGTCACAGTGGAGGTAGAGGTTAAGTTTCTGTTCTGGTCAAAGACGTGACATGGCTGGTTGTTCTGACAGGGGACGTAGACAAGGCTCTCTACAGCCATGAAAGCTGATCCACCCTGGGAAGGAAAGGACTCCAGATCCAAGAGGATGGAACTTGGAACCATAGCTCCTCCCTGCCCTGAGAGAGAAGCCAGAGCCAAGCTGATCCATGCCACAGCTCTGAGGTGCAGAGACGAGTCTAAAAAAAATAGGAGTTGATTCAAGCCCCTTGGAACCGACAGGACAGATACGGCTCCAACAGACTGCTGGCTCCAAGTGAGCAGGAGAACTCAGAGCAACCAATGGGTCCGAAGAGAAGGATAACTTGGGATCTGATGCAGTCAGTACCGGACAGCTAGGAAATGATGATTCTGAAGTAACAGGAGGAAGAAAATGAGGGGAAGTTGAAGACTGAAGTCCCTGACCGAAAGGGGTAGGAAGTGAGGTGGTTCCTGTCACACCTTGTCTCCAGATTTTTCTCACCAGCCTCTCTATGTCATCTTCAATAAAACTTCTGGAAGAATGGGTGGACATAACAGAGGAAGACTTAGGTATTTCCAAAAATGGAGAAGGAAGCCTGTCTGGAAAGGGGTCTATGGAAGGACAGTATTTAGTTCTTGGAATGGAAAGAAATTCCTGTGTCAGCACTGAAGCAAGACTTTTTTCATATTCCTTCAGAGTCAAAGATGAGATCGGATCTGAGGACTTGGTTGCAGTACTCTGCAGTTCCAACGAATGTGATGGAACTGAAGGTTTGGGAATTTGGCTATCGGTTCCAAGGCAGCAGATATAACCAAAACTTTTGACTTCTTTGGGCTCGGAACTGATGGAGAAGTCAGAGCCAAAGACATTTTCTTCTCCACCTTCTCTGAAACATTAGAGGAGGAAGAAGGAGCAGGACTAGAAATGCCTGATTTATTTATATGTTTTCCTTTAGATGAGAAAGTTGTTCCAGATATGGCCTCTCCAAATGAAGAGGGAAGCAGTCCTTGCAATATTAATTTATTTTTTCTCTCCACAAGCACCCAAATGACTAAAGGAGTGACAAACTGATAACAGTCCCCCTGAAGAGGGAGGGGCCCTAACAATACACACAAAGAGCATGCATGTCAGAATAAAGAATTTTGTTACTACATTTCTCACAGCATTTAACACATGCTGGGCCTTTTTCTTTATCTGCAATTTTCTAAATAAGAAAGCGCACACACCAAGCATGCTCTCTTAACTAAGACTACTTAGAGAAGAGTAGAGGGAGATAAGAAGTTGAAAGGACTTTTTTTTTTTTTTTTTTTTTTTTTGAAAAAGGAAGAAGAAAGAAGAATATCAACTATGATGTTCAAGAACTACACCAGGTGTAGAGGAAATGGAAGATGGGAAAAATGGATACTAGCAATTTTATCCAAGAACACTTCAGTACTGCTACAAGAAATGGGTAAGGGATCATTTTCAAAAAGAAAAGACATTTAGAATTATAGAAGTAAACAAATTGAAAACACTTACTGCTCAAGAGGATTTGGCACCACGTCTAACTTACAAAGCGTCAAACGAGATCCAAGGTAATTGAGATAGGTGCATTGTGGGTAAGGGATGAGCTCGAGAGGTTTTTGGTTCCCACAAGCTATAGTAGCGGCCAAGCTGGTTCCAAGGATCAGAACCAAACTCACAGGCTGAGGATAGAACGAAACCTACATCACCAGATTGGTGGTTCACCCAGGCAACTCAGAAAATATGTCTCTATTTCTTAAGATAAATTCTTGGATCTCCTGCATTTTAGGACTTGGACAGGATGTCATCCACTAACACCTAAGAAATGGACAGCAACTCTTTCCCTTGTTCCTGATCAGTTACAGACCGGAGGTCCTTTCCAGTACATTAGTATATTTCTGAGCTAGATCTGTTCAGGGTATCTTTTCCCTTTTTGCCTTACCTTACAGTTTACCTCATTCAGTTTGTCAGTGACTTTGCAGGGTGCCTATCATTTGGCCTGGAAGTTATTGTCACTAGTGGAAAGCTGCACTATGGCACAGTCACCTACCTGGAACTCACTTTTCAGGGCATTCCTATTACATGCCACTTGCTGTCTTGCTTATGTTATTTCCAGGTGCTTACAAACAATGGGCATTTTTTCTTCCTCTCTGAAACTTTCCCAATGTTGCAGTACAAAATGGGATGTCCTGTTTTTCCCTTGTTTCCTTGCCAATATCCAACAGCCCAGAGCATGCACCATCCAGCAGTTGAAAGGGGCGGAGTGGTGTGAGGTTTGGGAATACCTCTCTCATAGAGAACATCAGAATGGACAGTAACTAGTCCTCATTCTTTCCATCACTCTCAACAATCTTCATCGGCACAGACTTCACGGTTGTACTGAACCTTTCCGGCAAACCATCGGTCCGAAGATGGTAAATAAAGTTTCTAAACTGTGTGACCGAAAAAGCCTGGCACACATGTCTCATACTTTTTTTGACATAAATTGGGCTCCTTAGTCAGTCAAGATTTCAAGTAGGTATGCTACTTGTGAGAATAGCACCAACTCTTTGGACTTTGCTTTCCAGAGGTGAATGGCCACAGGAAAATGGTTGGCAAAATCTAGGATTACCAGTATGTACTCATGTCTATTACTAGACCAAATTAAGGGACCTACATGTCCATTGCTATTCTTTCAAAGGGCACTTCAGTTACTGGCGCTGGTACAGGGAGTTTTATATCCCAGGTTTGGTGCAGAATAGCTACATAATGGTTTTCAATTCCCTTCATTATGTCAGGCTAATGGAACTGGGCTAGGATGCTTGCTTTCATCTTGTCCATATCCAAGTGCTCTCTTAACACGTGTGTGATAGACATTTTAAGTTCATAGGTTGGTATTAGGCTATCTGCCCGAAGGCATTTATAAGCCTAGCCAGAATGTGTTGGCTTTCGCCGCCCCCTTAGATTAGTTCCATGTGCCTCTGTCCAGCAGAGCCACTGAAGTGATCCCCGAGGTAAACTTTCTGTTTCCCATCCACTCGGCAAGGTTTCTTTTAGAGTGTGTTAGCGAGGAGCTCTGCCTAATGTAGACTGGGATCTTGTTCCAAAGCATGGGAGGTCTCTGGGACAGGAATCTATCCCTCCAGCACATCCCATTTATTGTTGCGGTGAGGTTTAGATCACTAGAGCGTGTGGCTCGAGGGGATAAGGTTTTCTTTAGGTGGAGCATGTCCATCAATTCTGGGTTGGACATGGCCTTGTATGTCAGGCAGAGATCACCTCTGAGTAGGCGGTATGCAACCGAGTACAACTGGAGTTTCTTCAGTTGAGCTGCATAGGGCATCTGTTTGAGGCCAGTGATCCTCTTGGTGAGGTACTTCTGTGGTCTTTCCAGCTGTTGCAGGTGTCTTGTAAGGTACATCCCAAATTGGGCATTGTACTCTATGATGGGTCTGATGAGTGATGAATATAGGGGCACAATGACCTCTTTTGATCTGGATGCGAACCCTTTTGTGATTAGGTGGGCCATGTAGAAGGATTTTATAATCACTTTGGCAAAGTGATTATTAAAGGTGAGATTAGCATCTGTTTCGGTCCCCAGATCCCTTACTATGTCTTCCATATTTAGGGGGCTACCACCTATATGGTAGTTTGTGTGTACTTTTTTTCCAAGGGGGATGACTATGCACTTTTTGGCATTTAGCTTGAGGCCATGATTTTGACACCAGGTACCCGTCTCAGTGAGACCCTTTTGGAGGATGTCTGTGTCAGCCAGAGAGTCAATTATAGCCCCAAGCTTGCAGTCGTCTGCAAACTTGGTCAGCCATAGTCCTCCTGTGCTTGCCTGTACCTCTGAGAAGTATATGCCGAACAGGAGGGGTCCTAGGACTGAGCCCTGGGGAATGCCACTTGTAACTGGTTTGGAGTTGGACCTAGCTCCCGCAACTCTGACCATGTGGGTTCTGTCCGTGAGCCACTTGGCAACCCATCTTGTGACGTAGGGGTTTATGTTCAGGCTGGTGAGCTTGTCTATAATACCAGAATGGGGAATGGTGTCGAAGGCCTTAGTGAGGTCTAGGGTAGGCTGTCTGTACCACCTTTCCCTCATCTATAGCCTTTGTAACTGTCTCAAAGAAATCCACCAGGGTTAGGAGGCATGACCTGCCCTTAACAAAGCCAAACTGGGTTGGGTCCAGTGTTTGGAAGTTCCCAATGTCTCTGTTAATGAGTTCCATGATGATGCGCTCCACAGCCTTGCAGACCAAGCTAGTCAGGCTTATAGGGCGATAGTTCCTGGGGTCTGTTGTGGCTCAACCTTTGTGAATAACTATTGCTGTGTGCCACTCTATGGGTACGTAGCCTGTGGAGATGCTGAGTTTGAACAGTGTGTTTAGGTGAGGGGTTAGTTCGTCTTTAAGCTCGTGTAGGATGCAGCCTGGGACACCATCCGGTCCCATTGATGCTGTGTTTTTGGCTTTGGAGGGGCTGTTTTAACTTCAGTGTCTGTGATGTCAGGGGCACTACATTCTTCTGGTATGGTTATGGGCCCTTTTGGAGGTGAGAGGGGGGTGAAGTTTGCACTGAACCTGTCTGCCAGGATGTTGGTGATATCGGTCGGTTCAGTGTATTTTGTGCCATTCTGCACTAACTCCAAGCAGATCTTAAAATTGCCACTTAGATTCTTGACACAGCTAAAGAATACCTTGTGGTTATCTTTGGAGTCCTTGGCAATTTTTCTTTCAAAGCTTGCCTTGGATGATTTTTTGAGGGATCATAGTTTCTTGCTGATACTGATCAGGGATGTTTTCCCTTCTTGGGATTTTACTCTCTTCTGTACTAGTTTCCTCCTTCTATTGTATAGCTTGTTTATGGCAGGAGTCCACCAGACCGGTTTCCTTTTCTTGGAAGAGTGAGTCTTGGTTTTGCTTGGGATGGCACGAGATCCATGCATTCTTGTAGCTGCCCGTAGAATGCATTAGTAATGGATTTTGCAGCTTGGACAGTGTTATCCTTCAGCATAGCGGCTTTGAAACTTTCCACCTCGGTCTTAAGTAACGTGAAGTTTGCATTTGAAAAGTTTTTCACAGTGGTTTTCTTGTCTGGGGGTGGGGGAGGAATATGGATATCCAAAGTGATTTGTTTATGGTCAGATCTAACCAGCGAGGGGTTGACCTCTGGTGTGGAACACCGGTCACCCATGTTGATGATGACCAGGTCCAATATGTTGTCACCTCTAGTGGGAGTGTTGACCAGTTGAACCAGAGCGTTTGAGTTTATAAATTCTAAGAAAAGTTGGGCAAGGGAGTTAGTGCTTGAGTAGTTCTCCCAGTTAATGTTTGGGTAATTGAAATCACCCAATATTAGGGTGTTTGGTAGGACCTTTATGCTTCCCAGTGCTTCCAGAAACGTGGAATGGGGGTCCTGGGACATGATGGGTGATCTGTAGCAAGCTACAATTTGAATTGCAGTTTTGCCTATTGCTAGTTGCACGTGGATGATCTCTTAAGCATTGTGCTGTGCCACTAACCTGGAGGTGTGGGTATCCTTGACGAATATGGATACACCCCCGCCTTTTGTATTTCAGTTTGGGTTCTGGGGCCAAAATGTATGGTATGAGTTGTAGCCTGGTAGTGCTGGGGTGCTCTCTGGAACCTTAAACCAGGTTTCTGTTACTGCACATATATCGATTTTCTCCATACTGAGGAGTGCCTCGAGTGCACGCATTTTGAGGTTTAGACTTCTGGCATTGAGTAGCATTGCCCTCAGTTTTTTGTTACTTGTGCTATTTACGGCGGTGGGTTTGCCTTTTGAGCCTTGCCTAAAAAAGGCACTATGGGGGTGGCAAGAGCCTTGGCCAGTATTCGAAAGCCTAAGGGTGACAGGTGCAAGCCGTCTCTAGCGAAGCAGCATGGCTTGTTGAGCATGTCATCCCAGGCGGACAGACACTGGACAACCTTTGAATGACACCAGAAACTTAGCCAATTGTTGAAATCGAGAATGTTTTCTTTATACCGTGGTATCATTCTTGGTGAGGGCAGGATGCTACTCAGGGTTAGGGTCATACCGGCCTGGGCTACATGATCAGAGAGCTCCTCCATGTCTCTCTTCATGTAGTCCAGGGAGGTACGTCTCATTATACTTGCTCCTAAGGCTTTGGGTAACAGCAATTCTCATGTTAATTTCTTCCTTTCCCTTAGCCACCCTACAGAACAGTTTGTTCTGAACTTCAAGGTACGGTAGTGATCCCATGGATGAATTCTCCCCAATACCCTGGATATATTTAGCCAACGCTCAGCTCCTTCCACTAAGGCAGGCACCTGGGTTTCCTGTGTGTCAGTACTCCAGAGAGTCTTCCTTTCTTTCCTCTAAATTGAAAACTTTTCCATTTTACAAGAGTTAGTCTTGTTTCTAATGCCTGTCAGTTTTGGCCTTTTCTTAAATGCCTTGGATTCCTTTTTCTCTTTTAGTTCTTTTTGTGCAGTTTTCCCACTATAGGTGCGTGAAATTTTTTCTTCTTGTTTATTTTCCTCCCCTTCTCCTTACTTAAGGTTCAACATCTCTTTGGAAAAGTTTATTCAGACTTTAATCTTCTAGGGGCCTTCTATAGTAACTGCAGGCTGTAAACATCCTTTAGCTTTATTCTGAGGTGGTTTGGATATGAGTAAACTATAAAACTATGGGAAAGTGGTCCTGGGGCATGATGTTACCTGCCTCAACAGGGTGACTGACACAGTACTGAAAAAGGCCAGTGGGCCAAAACCGGTCTGTTGTTGTACATTAAAAGATGTTTGCTCCAGTTGAGTGCTGGCTATTTGTCTTTTTACGTTTTGCTTTTTGGGCCTGAGCATCTGCCGTCCTTGCAGAGGTTTTGGTTTGGGGATGACACAGTTTGAAGCCTGGATGACTGGAACAGACAGCAGTGCTGAAGCAATGTAGTATCAATGCTGGCACCTAGGTCAAAAGGATCACAGGCACCTGCATCAACTACATAAAGAACACGGACATTAACAATGCCGGTACCTAGGTCAAAAGGATCACAGGCACCTGCAACAACTACATAAAGAACACTACATAAAGAACACGGACATTAACAATGCTGGCACCTAGGTCAAAAGGATCACAGGAACCTGCATCATCTACATAAAGAACATGGACATTAACAATGCTGATACCTAGGTTAAAAGGATCACAGGCACCTGCATCAACTACATAAAGAACATGGACATTAACAATGCTGGTACCTAGGTTAAAAGGATCACAGGCACCTGCATCAACTACATAAAGAACACGGACATTAACTTCCTGCTTCTCTCAATAACTAGTGGCTCTAAACATGTCTGCAATAGGGACCTATTTATTTGTTGGTGCAGATACTAGACTCACTGGAGGGATAGGTTTCCAACTCACCACATTCCTAGTCTATGAAATAAGTTACCTCGAAAGGTCAAGCATAGTACTACCTTGGCTACCCTTAAGGCTAGTCTTGATGACTAAATAGGTAGCACAAAGGTTATTAAGTAAGGCCCTGCTCAATTTGGGAAGTGAGAACTATTTAGTGCTTGAAAAGTGTGGTGAGAACTTATAAGTGTGTTTCTTTAAAAGTGCATATGGCTGGGCATCTTATGGTCCCCATGAGTGCTTGTGTAGAACTGCTCCCATGGAGCACTCTGTGGAAAAGTCACTGATGTTGAGATATATGAATTAACCAAGGCACAATGACCTCAAGCAGCAGAGATTACCCTGGTGCATATACATCAATGACAAGAGGACAATACCTTATATCTCAAAACTGATGCTGAAGGTAATGGGTCCAATGAGGAAAGTTTAGGGGTTTGTGGTTTGGATTAAACAAATGTGTATGGAATTAATGAATCTTTATTGCAAAGGGTAGACAGAGAAAGGTACAACAGAGTCACCTTCAACATAGCTACACAGCCAACACCTCATAATCTAACTTGGGAATGAAAAGCGGGGGTTACTCTAGATGCAGCTGGCTAGAAGCATAACATTTGAAAGACTTCTCAATCAGCTTTAATAATGAAAATGCTGGCATTTAGACACCTATGCAACGGGAAAAGGACACATTTTGAACCAACAACCTGCATAACCACTTCTCTACCTCTACATTTATTTTCTAAGGGTAGTGTGAAACTGGATAGGAAGGAACCTGTTTAAGCTTAGGACTCTTGTGAACTCCACTTTTTTGAGTAGAGGAGTGTTGACAGATGCAGATTGTCTTGACACCTAAGAGGAAAAAGCACCCACTTCACCCTGGCCTGAGAGTCAGGCCTTTACAGAATATAGAGTCACAACTGATCATTACGATTTTCAAGTGTCACAGAAGTAAACTGATGAGAAATATGGAATTTAAGTGTTATGCACCTCTGCAAAACAATGTAGTTAATGACAGCGTGTCCCCCTGGCGGAATTTTGTCTCTCCATGCACATTTGTGGAAAGAATGCTACATGGTCATTATCTGGGTCGACTAACAGTCGACTCTCAAGAAAAGGAAAAAAAAAATACAATTGGCCCTAGGCGAAAGGAAAAGCATCTAATCCCTCCCTCTTTTTATTTGTTATTTTTTTTAAGGTCATAGTGAGTGCCTTATGCTTGAAAGCAGCAGCAAGGACCAGAAGTAGACTGGCACCATGGTGCATTATGGGATAGGGGAGGGACTATAGTTGGTGTAACAAGCGGCTGGCCCTAGTGCCTTCCAACCTTAGTCCTGCTGTTACCAAGGAGGGACCTTCTCCTACAAAGTGTTTATATTACCTCGGAAACTGTCACACTCAAGAAAAACAAACTCCAGGTGAGCTGGACATAAACATATACTAAAACATTTTCATATTCTTCTGCCTTAAGGGGAAGATACAATTAGCAATGGTGGTCTTTATTTCACAACTTGGGTATGGTCTCTCACTACCACCTCTGAGTTATGGGATGTCACATCTTTAACAGCCTACACACATCCTTAAATTCCACAGCATTTTCTGAAAAATGATAAGGCAAACAAATGCATATAGCTTATTAAAATGAAAAGCACAAGGAAAACAAATGCATATATCTTATTAAAATTAGCAAATACTCAAGGTACAAATAGCAATGTTATCACTAAAATGTCTTCTTTCACGTGATAAAAGCACATTAACATCCTTTACATGAACACTGTAGTACAATGTGCACAGACATTCATCATCATAGGTCCATGGTTACGTACTAGCCTAGCTGTCTTGTGGGCCAGTTTAAGCCTAACTAATTTCTTTTAGAAATAAGAATCCGACCCTCTACCTTGGACCTGTGAAGCAAACACCTTAGTCATTATGCCAAGCCCAAAGCCACACCATTATGGCATACCCCACGTTTGTCTAAAGTTTGATAAACGTTTGCTTGTAATGTTTCCATTATATATAGACATAGTGTCAGTGCTCTTTTTCAAATAGATTTCAACTTTCATAGGATAGCAAAAATCCCTTTTAGAGATGTTTATAGTTCCCCATATAGCATTCTATAGGAGCATAAGGCAAGTACTACACACTCACAGGGACCATACAATGCCTAATCATAAGCACCTTTAAGACGACGCATTTAAAAGTTCTTGTCACCCTTTTCACAACCAAAAAAAACAAAAAACAAACTGCAGTTTCATTTGTCCCCTCAGAAGGCAAATTACTGCGTTGCATATGAGTACAGCAAGGTGATTTCTGCATCAAAGAAAGATCTGACCTTCTCTTGGGATATCAGCATTCAAATTAGATAGCGTGGATTTCTGCCCATCACTTCTTCACTTGAAAGTAAAGGGGAGCAACATAATCAACCATGTGAGCAATGACAGCTTCAAATGGGGAGTTAACTTAATTAGATGCAAGAACAACCCATATTCAGGAAGACATATATTCATTTCCTTTGGCATAGCCAAATGGGACATTTTTTTTCTCTGAAGTTAATAATCTAATGGAGATCCCATAGTTTAAAAGAAATTTCTCCTATATTTTCTCAAAGTGAGAACATAATGTGAATTCATCAGGCAGCCTGCCTCAATAACTCTCTATTTGTGTTGCTTTACGTTTCTATGACACAGTGAAATATTGAAACAGCTTCCTAGTTATGAACCCCTAATCTCTCTCATGCCATCTATTTGCCATTTACTCTGGTTATAATACAAGTTTTTTTCAAATGTCCTGAACCATTCAATCACATGCTGCATTCAAGCACTTAGTCTGCCACTGTAACAGCTTGGCACTCTAGTTATCTAACTAAATGCTAGCCAAGTAGTAAAAGGAATATTACCTTCGACCTGCCTGCCTTGCAATGGGAACAAACAAATATGTCAACACCAGCTTACTAAATACTCTCCCTGTTTTGGTTCATGCTTCCTGGTGCACCTGCAGCTGTCACTATGAATGCTGCCTATAGCATCAGTCTTGCATTTAACATAAATTCTGAAATGTGAAGCCAACATGTATTCTCTGTGAAGTAATCTATTCAGACAAACATTCACAGCATTAACTGTGTTGGTTAACTCATTTACTTGGTCAGACTTTTGGAATACCGAACATGTATTTGAGATCTGTTTCTGGAATTGGATGTGGGAGGTTGCAGTAGAGCGGGTGGATGGAATTCTCCCTTTGCCTGCTGTTGTGCAATGTAGTTGGAACATATAAGCAGCAGGGGTGGAGAAGGTGCAGGAGGACTGCCAAGTTACTTACTTAAAAATTAGATAAATTATTCCTTCTACCCACTACTTTATCACCACCAAGCCCTCCATCATGAAACTTGTGACACCAGTCTGCAGCAGCAATCTTGCACACAGCTAAAAAGTGCTTTCTTCTATATCCCTATATGAGCCCCAAATGAGTTCTGGTGTAAACATCATCAAATCCTGAAAAAGCACAGGAATAAATAACAAAGGAGTTTTCTGCATTTCTTTGTGCTACAGTTATCCACCATTCCAGATTGCTGACAAATGGAGGAATCAACATAATGTCCAATTCCAAAGACACCTGCATTAAGGTAAACTTGTAGTTCTAAGCATCCTAGCATCATGAATTAACAGTGGCCAACATGAAAGCTATAGTACCGAAAAAGGC
This sequence comes from Protopterus annectens, assembly GCF_019279795.1. NCBI lineage: Eukaryota > Metazoa > Chordata > Ceratodontiformes > Protopteridae > Protopterus > Protopterus annectens. The sequence continues at coordinate 35,466,961 of NC_056750.1, forward strand.
TCTTGCTACAAAATCAGAATGAACTGTTACTCTCCCACAAAGAAAAAAAAAAAAAAAAAAGAGTTCCCCAAAACAATGTCTGTTATGAAGTTAAGACTCCTCTCTACTGAGTGCAAGGGCTGATGAATGCAAAAAACCTTTCAAAGTTCTATCAGTGATGGAAACTAAATCAATCAACTATCCATGAAAGGGTAAATACGAGTGCAATACAAATGGAACCAAACGTGGAACAAAGCTGTACAACAGGTATCTGGTATGAGAGGGAGAAAGTGAAAATACCTTCTATTCCTGTCTCAACTGAAACCTTAGAATGTCCTGTGAGGTTTGAAAATGGGATATGTCAGATATGATCCTGACTCTCTGTGGTATTAAATAAGTCCCAGGAGGATCGGTGCTCTGAATGATATAAGATGAAGACAGCCATGATTGGTGCCAACTGACTCCCTATTTGTTGGGAACTAGAAAAAAGGTCTTAGACAAAGCCTATTCCCCTAAAAGATGAGGATATTTTTCGATATGTCCTTTATAAAACTGAACGGTGTGTCTAAAACACCACAGAAGTCTTCAACTGGTTGCAGAAAGGATATTGACAAAAAAAAGTTGTATTAACATTTTCTGTTGCGTCTCTGCAAAAATTCTGAAGACTTGCCATTTCATTTGTGAAAAAAAAACTGCTGCTATCCTGCCTGCCCTGAAGTGCAGTTACCACTCTGAAACGAGTGATGCATAAAAGGCTTTTTACTGTAAAAAAAAAAAAAAGTTTTTTATTTTATTCTGTAGCTACAAAGGAAGCAGCATTATAAATGTTTATCTTTTGTGCTTAGATTTACCATTCTCTTTCAAGTCCTAAATCACAGAACAGGCATCTGGTAACAAATGGGCTGGAATATGTACTGCTAAAATAAAGTCATTTTCATAAAATGACCAACAGTTTTCTACTTACTTTCAGAAAACATAAGAAAATGTCCAGCAGTCGGAATTTACTGAAGAAAGAATACTTTGTCTTCAGAAAAAAATCTGTATCCAGCACTACTTTTCTACGGCACTAACAAACTTACAAACCTGATAAGTCTATTGAAGAAAACTCATAACACTGCCTATCAAATATCTAGTGTTCATGTGTAGAATAATTTGCACAGCCAAGTAACACATTTGTAACTAGGGAGCCTTTTGGTTTGTCGAGATGGTCATACAGTCTGCATTACATTGATTTATGCAGAATACACAATCAGCTGCATCTGGGGTTTGTTTAGCAACGTAAGTGAATGTTTGTGATTCACGTAAACTGCTCGCAGTTAGGGGCACAGCGAGGCAGGTCTTAACTGTTACTGTGAAGGATGTCTCACGTCGGGCTGAGGCAGGTTTTTCTGTTATTAAAATAACAGATGTTGCACTTTCTGACTGCCTGAGGATTCCATGCAAGATCTCTAACTGTATACCAAGGATTTTTTTTTCCTTTTAGTGCACTGTTGTACATTCTTGGAGTTGGTATATTTAAGTAGTACTGATGTCGGGGTGTAGCCTTCCACATATTTGCACAAGGGAGTTTTGTCCACTACAAAGAGATTTTTTAAAACCATTTTGAGGGTAGTGTGATATTAGTGTGATTTTCAATCTTATTGGGTTCAACTACTAAATAGCTGATATACTGAGACTAGATTATTCAATACAGATCCTTTTACTACAAGGGTAGTGATGTGAAGAGCATTCTTTACTCTTAAAAGGAGGAAAGGCAACACCCTATACTTCTCATCTGTTGCGATACACACACATTATCTTTCTGAACTCCTGCAATGAATTGCAAAGGTGACTGATGTTTAATGCTAGGAAGGAGAGATATGCCTAGCATTGCTGGTTTTGAACCTGTACAAACACACATAATTAAGCCATTTCAATCATTTTTGACACAACTTTTGAGAAAAGTGGCATTCAAGAGACTGCCCATAAGCCAGTTCAAACCATTAACCTTCCTCAGACATATCATGTTTCTCTTTTCATAAAAGATGCTCGGTTCTTTTAAATTATTAATGTGAGAGTATAATTAAAAATATATATGAAGAAGAAACGTTCTGATCAAGCTGATAACTACATTTATTGCATGATCTTGCGGTTTATAGCAAATGCTTGTTATTGTCTTTCTTCTTTCTTGGGTATTTAGTACAGTTTGTACATATCTTTTGCAGTTATTCATTCACTGTTGCATTGTACTCATCCGTATGGCCCAGGAAGTAGAAAAGGGTCTTGTCCCTGTCCACCAACCTGGTTACACAAATAAAATAAAAATGAGTCGTTAGCTTTATTAGTGCTAATTATAATGGCAGGTGTGTGCCTAATCTTATGGGGAAATAATATGCCAAGTAGTACCCCTCCCTTTCGGTTTGGAATACAACAATAATTATGATGCCAAGCAGGTGACAATAATGGTGCTATTTTTTTTATTTGCTCCTGATTCTTCATGGGGAGGGGTTGCAGCCTTTACTCAGAAGTTAAATATATATCACAAACACACACACACACACACATATATATATATATATATGTATGTATATATATATACACACACACACACACACACACACACACACACATATAGATAAATACATGGATATAATTATAAGTATACATAGATACATACATATCACATTACACTAACTTAATTCACAGTGGCATCTACAGTAGATTACATTATAGGATCATAGGAGATTACTAGACTAACGGCTGAAGAGCCCTTACAAGCCCAGCCAGTTTTACCCCTAGAGAAAAGATAACAAGGGACAGCAAGCAGAGTACTGACAATTTTTACAGACTGCCTCTGCCCAAAAGGGACATGGGCACCACCCTAGGAGTGAATCTGCGATTTCCCATCCATTGGTCCAGATTGCACTTGAAGATAGGGAACGACTCTGGCTCACATGAATAGGAAGCCTATTCCTGAGGAGGGAAATTCTCTGGGATACACATCTCTCTCTCCACCATGATCTACTCATGTCAGACATCAGGTTTATAGGTTCATAGGAGTTTACTAGGCTAAAAACCACAGAGGCATTTGAAGCCTAGCTATGCATCCCAAATCTCGCACAAGTTCTCGCACCCTTGATAAGTGCATGCAGGAGCCTGAGAGGTGAAACATTTACAAACAGGGTCTTGGGAGATGAACCACTTACAGGGGGATCTTTGGAGTGGGTAACCCTAGTGCTATTAGTTTTGTGAATATGCAACATTTCCATCAGGGCTGGGTCATAGACTGACTTGTAGGTCAGGCACAAATATACCTTCAGTAATTGGTAGGAAACTGAATACAGTAAAAGGGCTTTTAATCGGTCTACATATGACATGTGTGTTATACCCTGTCATGTTTTGGTGAGAAACCTCCGAGGACACTCCAGTTGTTGCAGGTACATGCCAAAGGGTGTATTGCACTTGATTATTGGTCTGATGAGGGCTGAGTACAGTGGCACTATGATGGCAATGATGTGAGGTAGTGTCAACTGTGATAGGGGGAGTGGGGCGGTGCATGTGTAACATATGTCAACATAGCTTGCTGGAGTTTTGTAAAGAATATGTCATTTAAATATCAACTTGATTTGTACAGATGCTTTTGTTAAAAATGCATTTGTAAATCTGATTGAGCTAAAAATGTATCGACAGTGGGGTCTGTTGGACAGAAAAGAAACATACACATCTTGAAGACCTATAGAGCACATCCAATTGTCTTCTTCCAAAAGAGGAAGGAAAGACTGAGCCGTGACCATCCGGAGTTTCTCTGTTTTTACAAATTTGTTTGTGTGCTGAGATCCAGAATCAGTCTCCAGTCCTCCGTCTTTTTGGCACTAAAAGGAATATTAAGTAAAAAACGGATCCTATCTGATCTGGGGGGACCATTTGGATGACTTTTTTTTTGTAGCAACTTTCAGATTTTGTGTGCTGCTGCTTCTCCGTGACTGGGTGGGACGTCGGGTAAATTTCTGGATGAAGTGGGACAGAGATGGAAGGGAATGCGGTAACCTCTGGATATTATCCGTTGCACCCAGGAATCATTGGTTATGGTTCACCAGGCAGTAGGGTACAAGGAAAAACGACCCCCGACTGCTTCCAGAGGTGAGCAGTTGGGCAATGCTTCAGGGGCGCTGTTAAGGTTGCCCAGAGAAAGAATCTCTGGAACCCCAGTTTTGTGGACCTCCCCTGCTCCAAAAGAGGCATCTTCCATTAGAGTTTCCCCCTTTGCCCTTAGGGGAGAACTCGGCACATGCATCATGGAAAGAGCCCTGTGATTTTCTGTGTTACATCTTCCCGCTCTTCTGATTTCTGGAGTAGAATCGTTGAAGGGTGGAGTGTCGGACACCAATGGCAGACAGGGTCTTGCCATCTTGTACTCACCTTGCCAGCGTATCTTTAACCTTAGGGTCAAACAATGAAGCGGCCTCGATGGGGGCATTCATAAGTGAAGCCTTAAAGGAGTCCGCAAAGGCGCATCCAGGCATGTCATCTCATGACTATACCCTGTGCCTGCTGCTCTAGCCGCTCCTTCCATTGCGTGTGAAATAAGGAGCATGGAAGAAATTGGATATGGATTCTAGGGCACTATCTGAGAGGCTACGTTGTCGCGCCTCATGAGAAACAGCTCCTGCCAAGGTTTCAGAGAGTTGGTTGATAAGGTCCCTCTGTAGCCTTGTAAAGTGTGCCAAGCAGTTCAAGGACTTTACAGCAAAGGTCAATGAAGCAAACACACGCTTCCCAGGTCTGTTTGTCACCCATGACTCCTTGTTGGGTGGATGGACAGTCTGGCTCTCTTCTACCAAGTCTTTTTTGGTTGCAGCCGTCACCACCATGGCATCTACTGGAAGACCTTTGGACTAATGAGGATGTTCAGCAGGGGGAGATAAAATGTTGGCAGGCCTTTGAGGTATAGATTCTAAAGTGTCAGGAGCCTTCCATGCACGCTGGGGCTCATCGGCCGCTGGGGTAACCCAGGAGGTAGGGGGTTGGGCATGAAAGGCCTGCAGGAATACGGATTCCTCTGAGGAATGGTTGGTGGACTTCCAGTCGCCCCTCTGTCTTAGTATCTCGAGGATGTCACCAAAGGAACCTCATCAAAGGGTGACCATGGGGACCCTTCCCGGTCATCAAAGTCCGTATCTTCAGTTAGAGACTCCTCAGTGGAGTCAATGTGCTTCCTCTTGCACAAAGAATTGCAAGGAACTTCCTCAGTGAGGAGCTCTGATGAAGACTGCGAGGAGGGGATCTCCTGTGGGGGAGAAGCCTGAGGCCCTTGTGCCCGGGGTCCGGCAGCTGTGGCTTGCAACAATTGTGGCACAGAGGGGGGCAAGGACTCCCACAGGGATGTTTTGCCAGCAGAGGCAAGTGCCCTCTCCATGGCCTGGATGGCCAGACTGCCCGAAGAGGGATGGGAGCCCGGAACCGAGCACGACAACCTCAGGACCGGGGTCACACCCTGCTCTGACGAGCTGACCTCCAGACCAGGAGTCTCAAGAGGGCTGCGGAGCATGAGGAGAGGATGATTCTTGGAGGCTGCCATAAAAACTATTGGCGTCGAACCAAGAACACCTGCCTGCATAGCACAGCTGCTAGCCTGAGAAGGGCCCAGTGCCTGGGTGCACCGAGGGCCACAAGGACGACTCCGGCTCCAAAGTGAGGTTCACTGTTGGTGTCAAAGGAAGGGGCTTTGATGCTTCCCTGGAAGTTGAAGGAGGAGTGTAAGATGGAGTCTGTGGAGAAATACAGTCACCTGCAAGAGGGAGCACAGCTTTAGATGGATTAGAGAGTCCCCTGGCTACAAGCAACTGATCAACAAGCCGCAACACATCCTGTTCTGAGAGGCTTCTGGTCGACCTCACAGAGAGACCTGATGGAGATTCTGGCTTGTCTAAAAAGGGGCTGTACTGACTTCCCACAAAAGAATATATGGAGGTAGAGTACTTCGTTCTGGCGAGTTTGTGTAATGTAGAGCCCAGAGCCGAGAAGAATGGTGCCGAGGGTATCTGCGCCGACAAAGGTGGCACCATAGGCACTGAGGGTGTCTGCACTGTGAAGGGCGGTGTGGCAAATGTCAGTACCAATGAATATGCTGCCGTCAAAGAAGGTGTCTGCAGCAGTAACAATGGTGCCGAAAATGACTGTACCAAGCAGGTCAGTGTCGAAGGTGTCTGCACCACAGAGGGTAGTATCCCGGAAGTTGACTGCATCCGTGAGTATGGAGCCGAAGGAGTCAGCACCAATGGTGCCAAAGGAGACTGTACTTGTAGAGATGGTGCCAAAAGAGTCTGCTCCGATGTCAGCAGTGCCGAAAAAGGCTGTGACGATACAGTCGGAGTAGTGTCTGCGGTAGTGAAGACGACATAGCTGGAGTGAGAACAAATTGGGGTGGTGCCGAGGCTGGGGCCAAAAGGACCACAGATGGCAATGCCAGGCCCAAAGTTTTCACCTTTTTGTGAGTCAACTCCTTGTGATCTCCAGAGGGAGACGAAATGAGAGACCTCGAGGAGGAAGAAGAACACCTCTTATGGGGTTTAGAAGGAGGGGGGGTGAGCCCTCCAACCCGGAAATAGCCTCGCAGAAAGGAGATTTAAGGAGGTCTTTTAGTATAAGTTTGTTCTTCTTTTCATTCAGAGTCCTAGTCGAGAAATTTCCACAAATCCCACACAAGGGGTCCATTGACAGGTGGGAAACATTCAGACAATAAACACACAAATCATGACCATCAGAAAGCAGTAACTTACGGCTGCATTCTGTACATTGTTTGAAACCAGCACTACTTTTCTTATCTGACATTGTAATATCAAGGGAAAAACTACGATACTACTAAAGTTATGAAAGTACCCAGAGAGGTGAAAAAGGGAGAGAAAGAATTACCTCAAAGGTAAGAAAAAGGACAGACTATACTATAGGGAGAGAGTCTCAAAGGTGTGATAGGGTAAGAAGATAGAGATAGTGAAGAATTGAAAACTTTCTATACACTAATAATGAAAAAACTTCAAAAAATTGAACACTTAGCTGAGATAGAAGGCTTGACACAGCTGTACAGCAATGAGACAAATGAGATCTGAGGTAACGGGGAGCAGAGCATTATGGGTAGGATCTTGGCTCGAGAGTTTTTGGCTGACACGGGCTTGGTATAAGGCCGGCTCGGTTCCGAGGACCGAACCGATAACCCATCGTAAGGAATGAACGAAGATTAACATCATCAGATGGTAATTTGCCTCAGAAAAATTCTTTAGGGTTTGATGGGGGTTCTACAGCTACATCTAGTTCATGTTATATGACAATTACACTTCTAAAGCTTTGGTACTAGCATCCGAATAATAATATAGGAAGGTTTTGAAGTAAAAGCATAAAGTAATACAATTTACTTAATGTTAGTAGTTTCAAATCTAAATACCCAGAGCTTTGTGCAGCATTTTACATTTACATATGACCATACTTTTCAAGTGTGCATTACTGGTTTGTTTAGAATGTAATGTTAACCTGCACAGCCTTTGAACACTTACTCAAAAGTAGAAGATGAATGCATTTTTAAGGAAATAAGGACAATACAAAACTGTATGGGTTTAATACAAAGACAGCATAACAAGACTTCAGAATCTTCTGGAAGAGTATTATTATAATTTGAATAACATGGATTAAAACTTAATTTTACAGTGAAATTTTCTACAGACAGGAAAGATAGAGTTGGGGTAACTTGGAAATATTTTAAGCTAGAATTGTTGAAAGCTTTGCATGCTTTATCTGGGGAACATGGAAAGAATGTATACATTATTTTTGAGTGAGAATAAAGGAGACTGCAACTTACGCCACTCATGGAATATTAGCTTTAAAGTCAAATTACTAAGTTTGCAGATAACTGGAAGCTAGCAGCAGTCTTTGAATCCCCAAAAACTTAGCCATCCTGCAGGAAGGCTTGTCCCACAGAAGTAACTGGTGCCAAAATTATGGGCTGAAACTAAATGTCAAAAAATGCATTAATCTATCCTTTGGGAAGTTATCTGACAATAACTGACAATGTGCCTCAAAGAGTTGACCCACTTGTTCAGGATTTCGGAACTTGCGCAGACAGTGACCTAACTTCTGATCATGTATCCACTGTTGTAAGAGTGACCTTCTATTCTATAATGCACAGCTTATAAAGGGATTGTGTCTAGATCTAGGGATGTCATTGCCTCCCCCTTTACACAGCCCTCATTAGGCCAGTCTTTGAATATAATTTCCTCTTTGCCATTTATCTGTCCAGACACATGCAACAACTGTCCACCCACAGGGATACCCTTCTAAAAGGATACAGATGTCCTATATGAACCAACTCAAAGCCATGTCACTATACGTGGTATCCTACAGACTGCTAACAGGTGATCTGTGTCTGGCATACAAGAAATCCTCTAACCCAATACTGATGGATTTACTGAACATAAGCAAGTCAAATGCCATCAGAAATACTCGATCTAGGGATCTAAACCTCTTCTGTAACATCAACAGAATAGTTTGGAGGGGCAGATGTATCTTTCATGGGACACTGCTGCTCTAGAACAAACTCCCCATCCACATAAAACAAAGTTCATCCCTGCCCATACCCAGCAAAACCTGGATCTATGGATGGGAAACAGAAAATGTACCCCAGGACTGTCCCATATACTACTAAGGGACAGAGGTAGCTCCTTAATGCTTTAGCCCGTGCACGGGGCCCTCCAATTATCTATAGTATGATCCCAGTTATTCTCATTAGAGGTAATATTTAATTAATTGACCATGGCATGAGTAAGGCCAATCTCTACCCAAATGGGATAGGTTAATTCAAGCACAAAAAGGTACACTGGCTAGGGTTAAAATGGCACACAAGGGCAGTTAGTCTAATACTTACCCATGAACCTAGTATAGGGGTTATGGAGCAGACATGCTCAAGGAAGGAACAGAAAAGAAAAGCCGAAGCGCTTTGATGCAACTGTTGTCTGTAATGATGAGGCTGGTTACTACAGCCAGAAATATATCCAGACTGAATTCAGTGCTGGGAAGACAGGTCAGTGGGATGCCAGGGAGAGCTGGCACAGTTGCACATACATTAATAAGATCAAAACAAGAATGAACAGTTCATACAAAGCTCTGACTATGACCCAGGTGATCCATCTTTGATTATAGACTCAGGTGCTGGAAGGTTGGGAGTGAACTGATACCAGCTTGCTCAAACTCAAGAAAGGGAAGTTGGACCTGATGCACTGTCAGCGTGCACAAGTGACAGGGCAGACATTAAGAGCAGCTATTGGGTGGTGTAGTTATGTGCTGCATGTAAACCAGTGATGTGTGTATACACACACAAATGTCTGGAAACTCCCCAGGGTAGCACCATACACATGAGCTACCAAGTAGCATACAAAGGGGGGGTTACGTTTGACAGAGGGGGTTCCACATAACTGGCGAGATGGTATACTCCCATGCACTCTATTCCTGGCTTTAGTCTACAGGAGGATGGACAAATGTTCTGGTCCCAATCAGTAAATGAATGCACCATACAGCTTTCTCCCCATTCAGGGAACATATAAGCCTGGCTCAGGGAAAGGCAGCCCATGGTTAGATCATATGGCAGATAGATGAAAGAAAGGAATGAAGGAAAAATTACCTGGGAAGTCCTCTCTGCAGTGCAGTTAATTTAGGCAGAAATTTGCTACAGGCACTGCAGGAAAACGTGTAAAAATAGAGCAAAGCTGAAGGTGAAATATGTAGAAATGTCATGTTGAATTTCCTTGGCTTCAAAATTTCTTGCACTGTCAAACCAGCTGAGACTGACTCCTGTCACATGCTTTTTTCACCCAATCTCTACAATTTCTGGGTTTCAACAGGCAAGTACATAAAAGATTGTTGATTTAATGTTATGTTAATAATATGAAGCACAAAGGATGCCAGCAGATAAGGTCCATTTAGCACTCTCAGTCTGCCCATTTTCTAGCATAGTAGTACAGCTGTTTATCTAACAGCCTGCCTCCACTGCACCACTTCAGAAATACAAGTGCGACTCCTGCACGCATGCTTTAAATACGCTGTTTAACAGCCTGCCTCCACTGCACCACTTCAGAAATACAAGTGCGACTCCTGCAATGCATGCTTTAAATACGCTGTTTATCTAACAGCCTGCCTCCACTGCACCACTTCAGAAATACAAGCGCGACTCCTGCATTCATGCTTTAAATACGCTGTTTATCTAACAGCCTGCCTGCACTGCACCACTTCAGAAATACAAATGAGACTCCTGCATGCATGCTTTAAATACGCTGTTTATCTAAAACAACAAACAGCCTGCCTCCACCTGCACCACTTCAGAAATACAAGTGCGACTCCTGCATGCATGCTTTAAATATGCTGTTTATCTAAGACAACAAACAGCCTGCCTCCACCTGCACCATTTCAGAAATACAAGTGCGACTCCTGCATGCATGCTTTAAATACACTGTTTATCTAAGACAACAAACAGCCTGCCTCCACCTGAACCATTTCAGAAATACAAGTGAGACTCCTGTACGCATGCTTTAAATATGCTGTTTATCTAAAACAACAAACAGCCTGCCTCCACCTGCACCACTTCAGGAATACAAGTGAGACTCCTGCATGCATGCTTTAAATACTCTGTTTATCTAAAACAACAAACAGCCTGCCTCCACCTGCACCACTTCAGAAATACAAGTGAGACTCCTGCATGCATGCTTTAAATACTATTACTTCCTTAAGACTGTTCTGTGTCTATTATTCCTTGTATGAAAAATATACTTCCTCTCAAATACTGTCTTCAGCTTTTAACCTTTTTGTTACTGAAAACTGTTCTTCTGTATGCTGTAAAGCTCCTGGAATGGACTGTGTCTACCACACATCAAGCAATGTTCTTCTGCAGTCTTTTTATGCATGCTTTGTGCCCTATTAAGCTGCATTTTCTACCATGTCTATGTCCTCATGGAGGACAGGTCTCAGAACTACATAAGGAATTTAAAAGTAGGTTGCCCTGAATGCTGAAACTAAAGTAAAATGTAAAAAAACGACTTCCAATGCTACATGTCTGAGGGCTGCTGCCAGCCTGATTATCTGGCCCCCTGTGCCCTATTTGGCTTTCTGTCCTAACTAGTACAGTGCCCTATATCACCTGATAAGGAAGTCTCCCTTTCTGGGGGAATACTTTATTAGTATCAGCACTGCTACCTGCAGTTTCTGTGGATGTCTACTTTGCACCTACTACTTCCGCTCCTTGAATCTTGGAATGTAGCACAGAGAGAAATTATGCTGATCTTCACATAGGGTGTGTTGTCCCAGCACCCCTTCATTTTCACTACCTGTTCCCCTGACCTGCAACACGAGTCGCTGTCACTGCAGTGGTACCCTTGGTTCTTTTTAATGGAAGTGGACCAGCTGGCACGAGTCATTCACTCCCAAGCCCCTATCACACATCAGGTAAGCACACCACTTTTATTTTATCACCATGCCTTGTTTGCACAGATACAACCTGCTAATGTTGTATGCTTTGTGCAAAAAATTGTTACCACTTTGCTAAAACAGATAAGTACACAGCTGAATAATTTGCACATTACTATATGGTATTTGTCAGTTATTTATTTCAGCATGGATTCCATCATTTCCCCTACTGCTAAGGTCATACTAACACATCCTCTGCCTTGTTTCTATTTATTTTGAAAGAGAATTATTACTGCTTCTCCAACAAAGCTTGCGTGCCTCTCCATCCTTCTTCAATTTTCTAAATAAAGCAATGAAAAGTTTCTTCGCAATTCCCCAGTTCTTTCAGAATTCCCAGGAGAATTGCATGACGATCTACTGACAAGTCTCCAATAAGTCAGTAGCGGAGACAACACTGTCATCAAAAAGACAAAATCCGATTTCTGGTTTCAGTGCAGCCTTCTTTTTCACGGAATACTGAGCCTAGGTAAATCAGGGCTGCTAAGATAATTTTGCTTTCTACTACAGTTACAAAACACTTCGCCATCCTTCATAAGTGATTGTGGCTTTCTATAGTCAGGCTCTTGCTATTTCAGTCAGACTAGATTCTGGGAGGCCTATCTAAAACAATTAACATAGAAGCACTAATGGTTTTCATCAAAATTCTTTATAAATTTAGCAAAGCAAGTGCTTGTCTGCATTTTATATTTCACTTCTGCATTCAAGGAACTTCACTAAACAAGGAAAAAAAATGTCAAAGATCTACAGAAGCTTATGAACTCCTCAACTGAAAGGGACCTTTGTGGAAAAATATTCACCTCTTGCCAAGTCAGTCAAATCCTGCATGCAGCTTGTATGTTCTGCCTGCCACTGTGGGATTTCTCTCACCCAAAACACACCCAAGAATGCAGCTGTGGGCAGGGGAACAGTCTAGAATGTGCTTATAGGGAGAGGAGAACATGAAAGTCACTTCTAGCCAATCAATGGTGTAAAAACTGTCTTAAGGTGATTTGGTTGGCATAATGGTTATGCAGAAAGTTCGATCTTGCCCTCTAACCAATGGCTTTATGTAGTTTGCATGTTCTCCCTCCTCCCAAAAACATTCTGAGAGTTTCCATATGAAACACACTCAATAATGGAGTTGTGGGCAGCAGCACAGACTCTAGATGATGCCTATTAGGGAAAGGGTTATACAGATCAACTGCTTTGGGTATAGAATGTAATGTGCAGTACCCTCTGGACAGGAGAATATGGATCGCAAACTGTGTGCCTTGTCAGGGCTAGCCACCCAACGGTGTAAAAATTACCTCTAGGTTATTTGGACGTATTGACTAATGTTGCCTAAAAATGGGTATGAGTATATGCCTGTGGTTAAGTGGATTGAGGAACTGGCCTATGCTAATGATGGGAGGAGTCTATGTGCCTCTATTGGCCAGAGTACATCTGCATAAAGCTCAGTAGCCCAGAGTCAATAAGCTATTGTCCGGCCAGTGTCCACCTGCCAAGCTTGGGTTAACCTGCCTGCTACATTCAGTAGACGCTCACTGACAGGATGTAGCTTGGAAGTGGATAACATGATGGTACACAAGAGGCTGGGCATCCTATGTATACAAACGACAAGATGGAAGGCAGTGCAGAAAAGTCACATGGCTTGGGATCCAGAGTCTACTACTCAGAAGGGGGAAAGACTAGAAATTGTGATGATGGAGTGGTTTCAGAAGACAGTGAGGGATCAGAGTTAATGACAGGCTCATGGCAATCAGATTCCAGTGTAAGGAGAGGACAGCACTCAATCTCAGACTGTGCGCCACATCAGCATTGTTATTGCAAGGACGAGAGTACACTTAGGTGGCAGCTGCAGGACCCAATAAATAAAGCAAGACAACATGAGTTGGTGATGATAATGGGGGACCTAAATGCACATATTGGGTCAGACAGAACAGGATATGAGGATTGCTTGGGTTCACACGGGTTAGGCAACAGGAATACAGGAGGAGAGGCCATTCCAGACTTCTTTCTGGCAAATGGCTTTATGGTAGCCAGCACATAGTTCAGTAACAGAGACCGTCACAAAATCATCTACCAGAGTGACCAACATGCATCTCAGGCAGACTTCTTCTAGGAAGGAAAGGGGCAGTGGAGTAGATTCAGCATTTACAAAGTCATCCCCAGAGAAACAGTTGGCCCACAGCATAAACCACTGGCTGCCACAATCAGCTGTATGCAGTGGTCAGAGAAGGCTCTAAGGTCAATAGCGACCAGGCTGAGGACCCAGAAGTTGATTAGAGAGAAAGCACAAGGGTTCAAAGAAATGCTCAGGGCTCTATCACCTCAGGAAGAAGAGAAAATAGTTGAATTTGAAGAAGAATGGCAGTGCCTCAAAACAGCATGGGTAAGGACTACAGAAGTGATATGTGGCCAAGCCATGTATAGAAATAAGGTACGCAAGAAAAGCTAGCGTTAGGAAGCTGAAGCCCAGGAAGTCATTTAAAGAAAGAAGGAGTGCCAGGAAAAAGTGGAAGACAGAAAAGAGGATCAGGCTAAAAAGGAATACTGGTTTGCTAATAAAGAGTCTAAGAGAAAAGTTGCAATAGCGAAAAACAAGGCATCAGAGGCACTGTACAAGCTTCTGAAAAATGAATTGGTAGATGGCACAAAGAAACTATGAGGTTACAAGGCAAAGACAGAAAGATAAAGACAGCCATCAGACAACCCCCATAAGGGATGCCAATAACAACCAGCTCATAAGCCGACAGGACATCAAAGGTAGATGGAAGGAGTACTTTCATCAACTTCTGAATGAAGAAAACCCTACAGAAGCTATACTACCTGAGACACAGTCGGGGAAAGCAGTAGGCTCATTTGCGGTCACACCAAATATAAGAAAAGATGTTGGGTGAGACAGGGGAGAAATGGCTTCTGAGCATGCTCATAGCAATATGGAGAAAAGGACATATCCTAGATGCCTGGAAAATAATCATACAAGTGCCAATGTACAAGAACAAAGGGGATATCCACAACTGTGGGCAGTAGAGAGTTATCAAACTCCTGTCACAATGTGTTAAAGTTCTGGAGAGGGGGACTGATAAATGAATATGAAGAACTGTAGAAATTAAGATGAGAGGTGAACAGTTCAGACCTAGATCAGGATGCAGCAGAACAGGCCCTAAATTTGCAGTGAGACAGATAGCCGAGAAGAAGCTAGAGATGAGGAAAGAGTTCAACCGGGGATTCATAGACTTGGAGAAATGATGTGACAAGATCCCATGAAAACTGATTTGATCAGTCCTGTAATGGTCTGAAGTCCCAGTAACAATGATAGAATTACTGCAGGCTATGTACAAGGACCCAATGACACAAGTACAACCAGTTTTTGGTCTCACACAGGGGGTCCCAGTAAGAGTGGGCGTGCACTAGGGTTTAGCTCTGAGCCCACTGCTGATCATACTGGTGATGGACTACATTAACAAACAGGTTGGAGGGGAAAAATCAATAAAGTTGCTGTATGCAGATGATGTAATACTACAGGCAGACTCTGAGCGAGAACTTTATCAAAGGACAGGAGAATGGAATGGATAACTGAAGACACACGGGATGAAACGGAGGACGAATAAGTCAGTTGTAAGGGCAGCAAATGGGAGAAATCTGAAGCAGTTGAGAATTGAGGCAGAAGGGAAAATAGTGGAACAGGTTAACAGCTGCAAGTATTTGGGAGAGGTGGTTAAGGAAAAAGGAAGTATGAATAGAGGTCAAAGCTAGAATCAGAGGTGCTGCAGCCAAACGGCACAGAGTCTTAGAAGTAGTGTATGACAGAAGAATGCCAAAGATGCTGAAAAGTAAGGTGTACAAAACAGTGGTGAGACCAGCTATGATACAGAAACCTGGGCAGTAAAGGCAGAGTGGTGAGGAAGGTAGAGGTGATGGAGTGCCTGAGATGGGTGGTAGGATTCACACTGTAGGACAGACAAAGAAATGAGAACATCAAAGCAGAAGCTTGAAGCACTGTCAACTGCAGAGAACGTCAAAGAGAACAGATTATGGTGGTTCAGGCACATGTCCAGGAAAGCAGATGGCAGTCCGGTGAGGATTATTTAGGACAGACAGGAAGAATGGAAGAGGAAATGAGGGCATCTAGTACAGAAATGGGTGGATTATGTGAAAGAAGACCTGTTGTAGTAATTAGGCGCAACTGCTGAAGAAGGTAGGAGAGTGGCACTGAATCGAGAGATGAGTAAAGTTGACGTAACACCCTGAGCCCATAGAGAACATGGAAAAGAAAGGGGCTGTTGATGATGACGATGATGTAAAATGATAATTTAAAAACGTGATTACATGCTTGTGTGTTTAACCTGGTAAGACCCACTAAGCAAAATCTTTTTAGGTGGATCTATGAACTCCTACACCATTCAGAGGAAAACCCAACCCTGAAATAAAAAGACTTTTCTATCATATATTGTCATTCTGTGTAACACTACTATATCTGAACCACTCTCTGTTATTATATTTAAATTTTTTATACACCAATTTAGCCATCATGGGGATTGTCATGCTGGCACGATTTTGTCTACCAATATCTGTTTCTACTTCCCAAAATGCAGTTAGTCTCTTGGTAATAAGAAACAGTCTACACACCAAGAAAGATCCGTTTCCCACCATTTAGTTACAGTGATGGTGCTGTGAGTCACTGGATTCTATAATGACGTATGATACTTTTTAACTCAGTTGCACTAACTGATTTTACCACAAGCTGGAACAAAGCTTTTCATGGCAATTTACATTTTCTACAGTATGAAACAAACAGGATTTTGATACATGTTCAAAGCTTAATTATTAAAAACATCCACTGCATCCCCACGCACACACACTTGCTAGACATTAAAATTGTCAGTTCATTCTAGGACCTCTGTTCATTCAGTTAACAACTGACAAGTCATCAATCTGAAAAACTAGCAAGGCAAACATGATTGCTGCTTACAGTTCTTCATATGCACTTAATACTGCAGAGTTGCATGGATAAAAGCAGAGTTTCACTAGCCAAAAATGAGAGCACCTGTCAAGTTTCTTAATGCAGTGGCTGCAGTATAACTCACTTCTACCCTTCACAAAAACAGTTCTTCAGTAAATAACTCATTGAAAGAAAAGTTTCACTTTAGATCTTAAGGTTTTGCTTTACAGAACTTTGACTTCAGGCAAGACAGTCCCTGGATGTGAAACTGTAGGCAGTGATTTGGTTTAAACAAAATAAGATGTCCAGTTTATTTCATGCAAGTGAAGGCAAATTATTTTCTGAAACAACATGCATTGAACAATAAAAAAATGGTAGGATTTTTGTGATCTGTAGCAGGGAAGTAAGTGAAAATAAAAAGCAAAAACTATGAACAGTATTCATAAGTGATTACTAGGCTAACAAGCCCGGGGGCCTTTTTAAAGATAGTCATGCTTCCCAAGATTAAATCACCCCAGAGAGGACTCAAACTCACAATCCCAGACTTAAGAGGCCAATACTTTATCCATTAGGCTACTGGTATTGTATACTTTCTGGGTACTAACCGATATTGAAGGAGATACTACAGGGGAGAAAATTAACTCTAGGATAAGGTTAACTATATTGGAGGATGGAGATTCCCTTTAAATAACCTGCTCACAGACTGGACAAGGAGAGATTGTTGAAACCTACAACAGGTTAATGTGTTGAAGCCTGTTGGAAACTCATGACTTTCAAAGGCTCCCTGCTGTAATTCTGAGACCCATAATTGTGAGTCTAGAATTGATGGGGGGGGGGGGTAATGAAACTACAGGAGAAAAACAAATGGTGGCAATCACTCTTGCCCTTAAAAGACCCCCCCAAGGGTGCAACTTTGTCTGCATTGCACCACACCCTCTCTACTCAGTAAATATTGCCATAAATTGGAGAAAATTGGAATAGCTTGTGAGATTGTAATCAAAGACATATGCGTGTTAAGTCTCATTACTTTGGGACTTGCAGTTAAGACTCTCAGAATTTGAACCTGTTCCTGGTTTTAAAAGCAATTCTGATATACTGACCTGAACTTATTGACAGGTTAAGACCGTGCTTGCTTTCACAGAAAGCTGTAGTGATATAAACTGTCTGACTGCAGCACTCTTTACAGTTCACCAGTCTCTGTCTAGCTTTCAATGACAAAGTTGGAATTACCGAAAGACATTCACAGAATACTTTTTTCCTTACTTGAATCTATATGTTGACTTAGTTCACTTACTAAAATATTAAAAGGCACACACAGTAAAAGAATAAATGTACAACAAAGGTTTTAAGGATACAGTTGTGACGTATAAATAAGTTGTACTGAAAAAAACATTTCTGTTGGCTTTTTCATTGCATGAAAAGCAGGATCTTACTTGTCAAGAGGTTAAGACTAATGAAAGACTGACAGGTTCACATCTTCGGTTGTTAGCATCTTGGCTGAGTTTTCTGTTTAACACATGTTCAAGGAAGAGAATGATTAATGCTTACAACATATGTTTTGATGACCTATAATAAAATCATGCATTTGTTTGATAAAGCAGGATCACAATGTCACATCCACTAAATCACCAGAGACAACTAATGTCTACATTGGTAGGGGCTGGATGATTTCTACTGCAACTCTGGTCAGCAATTTTTTTCTTTAAAAGCTTTCAGATGTACTTGTGTCATCAAACCCTTCCTGAATTGTGCCCTAGGGATGGAAGCAGTTATCAAACTTGTCCTATTTCTTAAAACCCCATCCTCTGCCAACTACACAGTCTTCGATCCCCTTTTAACATCTGTTAGTCTGTTATCAGACTTTGTCTTATACTGCAGGTAGTAACAGTAATCTCCTTGTAACTCTTTCTTGATGTGGCTTTTTCTCTGAAAACCTGCAGTCTGTTCTAACTTCCTTTGAAAAGGCAGATTTGTGGTTGACAAAAACTGCAGAATCTCAAGACTGCCCTTTCCCCATATGCACATAGTTGCTCATGCTGAATACACTGTTCTCTAAAGAGAGTGGGAATATACTACCATTACAAAAAAAAAAAAGAAAAAAATGCTTAATCAGTACATAATTGGTCACAAATGGAGGTAGAATGGAACATCTTACTACAAATAAAACGTGGCAGTCTCGTCCATGTAATGGTCTCTAGTAATTCGGGAATGCAGTTCTTAAGCAAAAAGAGGCTTTTAAAATTCACAATAATCGAAGACGGATACAGCTAATGGCCAACTTACTTAGGTGACGTTCTGGCAAGACTGAAATGGTACTGTATTTAAAGTACTAATAGGTAAGCATTTATGATGCAACAAGGTAAATGAATACAAAACGAAGAGTCACTGTGTGCTAGAAGGCCAGTGATGAAGAAAGCACATGAAACCAAGTGCCATTTCTGCATGGGGCTGAGGGCTTGGTCCAGACACTGAACAAAATGTAGTGATTTACTTAAAGCAGAGACAATTTATTTGTAGGCAATTATGTTTCTTCTTAGAAATGTCTCTATTCAAAGGTGACGTCTTTGATATCACATAACTTGTTCAACAGCACAATATGCAAAGGGAGGCCCCGAGAATCAAACTGGTGTTGGAAGCTTATCTGCAGCTCAGACATTCATCCCACTACACAAGACTACAGATTTTGTAAATTGAAAGATTTTTATTCAGCAGGTGTTTAACATATATTCCTAAACCTGGGGTGGGGCTTACCATGACAAAATATTTGTAATAACGTGGCAGGCCTGGATTTCCAACTATTTGTATGTGTTTACTTACTTTTTCTTTTTTCCCTGGAGAAGACAATGAAGTTCTACCATGTTTAAAGTAACTGCATTTTTAAAAGTTTAAGTTGTAAGTCTCAACATCTTAGAGCAAGAAATCTGGACAAAGCCATAACTAAAAGTGGGACAAAGGCACAAAAAAATAGGGAAACATTTTAAATATTGCTTTTACAAACTTAGAAAGTTGATAAAATAACAGGTTTTGCATTAGCATAAATTTCAAATCTCTGTCATTTTCTAATTTCACTCTTTAATGATTTGTCACTAATTTGCCAGAAAAAACGCAATTTTATGAAAAACAGAACAAATACACGAGGCAAAAATCTGGACATTCTGCAAAAATCTGTACAGTTGAGAGGTATGGCTTCTTAAGTCTGTGTGAAATGCACAATGGTCAAGATGAATAAAAGTTGGCCTACTTTTATACTAGAGGCCAGTATAGTAACTAACCTCTCTAACTCTTGTTATACAGTGGTTGTAATGCTTTGATCAATGTTACAGTAACAGCCCAAGGGTCTCCTCAAATTGAAGCGAGCCCACAGCTATATAACTACAGCCACTGATGCTCAGATGTGTCATTTGACTAAGGAATCTGCAAGTTACACACTGCTGAAAGACTCCTCTGCTTAGAGATAAATGGCTGACGTAGTCATGTACAGATGTCCATTTTAGAACTCCAGGAATTTGGGAAGTCTCAATTAAAAGATCTTTAAAAGTAAACTTTTAACTTGCTGTAGGAACAGAAAATTTTGAGTTGGTTTATCAACATCATGCAATGTAGAATGTCATGAAAAAGTCAGCTCATAGGAGTTTAAAGTGGACTGTTGCACTTCTCATAAGAAACATAAATAAACCCTCAGTGATGGCAATAATCTCTTTATCATACTCAATATCAATTTTTAGAGCACTTATTAATGTACTTAAAACTGCAAAAAGTGTTTTATTCTTCTAATTAATTTTGCAGATAGCCATGTGTTAAAGTGACTGCTCCTCTAAATAAACAGTGATTTGATTGCCTACAAAGTACGACTGGTATATGTAAACCACTGCCAATACCAAAGCTGACATAGTAAGTGAATGCTCTTCTAAATAAACAGTGGCTCTGATTGCCTATAAAGCTCTATTGCTGTATGTAAACCACTGTCAATACCAAAGCTGACATAGTAAGTGACTGCTCCTCTAAACACAGTGTTTTGATTGCCTACAAACCCCTACTGGTGTATGTAAACCGCTGCCAATACCAAAGCTGACATAGTAAATGACTGCTCCCCTAAATAAACAGAGTGATTTCGACTGCCTACAAAACTCTACTGCTGTATGCAAACCACAGCCAATACCAAAGCTGACACAGTAAGTGACTGCTCCTTTAAATAAACACAGTGGTTTTGAATGCCAACAAAGCTCTACTGGTGTACGTAAACCACTGCCAATACCAAGGTTGATATAGTAAGTGACTGCTCCTCTAAATAAACACAATGGTTTTGAATGCCAACAAAGCTCTACTGGTGTACGTAAACCACTGCCAATACCAAGGTTGATATAGTAAGTGACTGCTCCTCTAAATAAATACAGTGGTTTTGATAGCCTACAAAGTTCTACTGCTGTATGTAAACCACTGCCAATACCAAAGCTGACGCAGTAACTGACTGCTCCTCTAAACAAACACAGTGCATTGATTGCCATCAAAGCTGTACTGGTGTACTAAACCACTGCCAATACCAAAGCTGATATAGTAAGTGACTGCTCCTCTAAATAAACACAGTGTTTTTGATTGCGTACAACGCTCTACTGATGTACTTAAATCACTGCCAATACGAAAGTCGAAAGCTGACATAGTAAGTTACGGCTCCACTAAATAAACACTGGTTTTGATTAGCTACAAAGCTGTACTGGTGTATGTAAACCACTGCCAATACTAAAGCTGATACAGTAAGTGACTGCTCTTCTAAATAACCACAGTGTTTTTGATTGCGTACAACGCTCTACTGATGTACGTAAATCACTGGCAATACGAAAGTCGAAAGCTGACATAGTATGTTACGGCTCCACTAAATAAACACTGGTTTTGATTAGCTACAAAGCTGTACTGGTGTATGTAAACCACTGCCAACATCAAAGCTGATATAGTAAGTTACTGCTCTAAATAAATATAGTGTTTTGACTGCCTGCAAAGGTCTACTGCGCTAAATAAATATAGTGTTTTGAATGCCTGCAAAGGTCTACTGCTGTATGTAAACCACTGCCAATACCAAAGCTGACATAGTGACTGCTTCTCTAAATAAACACAGTGTTTTAATTGCCTACAAAGCTCTACTGATGTATGTAAACCAAAGCCAATACCAAAGTTGACATAGTAAGTGACAGCTCCTGTAAATAAACACTATGTTTTTGATTGCGTACAAAGCTCTACTGGTGTATATAAACCACTGCCAGTACCAAAGCCGACATAGTAAGTGACTGCTCCTCTAAATAACCACAGTGTTTGGACTGCTGACAAAGCCCTACTGGTGCATGTAAACCACTGCTAATGCCAAAGCTGAAACAGAAAGTGACTGCTCCCCTAAATAAAGAGTGATTTCGACTGCCTACAAAACTCTACTACTGTATGCAAACCTCAGCCAATACCAAAACTGACATAGTAAGTTACTGCTCCTCTAAATAACCACAGTGTTTTGATTGGCTACAAAGCTGAACTGCTTTATCTAAACCACTGCCAATACCAAAGCTGACACGGTAAGTGACAGCTGCACTAAATAAGCACAGTGTTTTAATTTCCTAAATAGCTCTACCGGTGTATGTAAACCACTGTCAATACCAAAGCTGACATAGTAAGTGACTGCTCCTCTAAATAAACACAGTTTTTGATTGCCTACCAAGCCCTACTACTGTATGTAAACCACTGCCAATCCCAAAGCTGACATAGTAAGTTACTGCTTCTCTAAATAAACACAGTGTTTTGATTGCCTACAAAGCTCTACTGGTGTATGTAAATGACTGCCAATGCCAAAACTGCCATAGTAAGTGACTGCTCCTCTAAATAAACACAGTGTTTTTGATTGCCTACAAAGCTCAACTTTTGTATGTAAACCACTGCCAATACCTAAGCTGACACAGTAAGTGTCTGCTGCTCTAAATAAACACAGTGGTTTTGATTGCCAACAAAGCTCTACTGCTGTATGTAAACCACTGCCAATACCAAAGCTGACAGAGTAAGTGACTGCTCCTCTAAATAAACACAGTGATTTTGATTGCCAACAAAGCTCTACTGGTGTACGTAAACCACTGCCAATACCAAAGTTGATATAGTAAGTGACTGCTCCTCTAAATAAACACAGTGGTTTGGATAGCCTACAAAGCTCTACTGCTGCATCTAAACCACTGGCAATACCAAAGCTGACATATTAAGTGACTGTTCCTCTAAATAAACACAGTGTTTTTTGTTTGCCTACAAAGCATCTACTGTTGTATGTAAACCAGTGCCAATACCAAAGTTGACATAGTAAGTGGCAGCTCCTCTAAATAAACACTGTGTTTTTGATTGCGTACAAAGCTCAACTGGTGTATATAAACCACTGCCAATACCAAAGCTGACATACTAAGTGAGTGCTCCTCTAAACACAGTGTTTTGATTGCCTACAAACCCCTACTGTTGTATGTAAACCACTGCCAATACCAAAGCTGAAATAGAAAGTGACTGCGCCCCTAAATAAACAGAGTGATTTTGACTGCCTACAAAACTCTACTGCTGTATGTAAACCACAGCCAATATCAAAGCTGACATAGTAAATGACTGCTGCTCTAAATAAACACAGTGTTGTGATTGGCTACAAAGCTGTACTGGTGTATGTAAATGACTGCTAATGCCAAAACTGCCATAGTAAGTGACTGCTCCTCTAAATAAACACAGTGGTTTTGATAGCCTACAAAGCTCTACTGCTGTATGTAAACCACTGCCAATACCAAAGCTGATGCAGTAAATGACTGCTCCTGTAAATAAACACAGTGCATTGATTGCCATCAAAGCTCTACTGGTGTACTAAACCACAGCCAATCCCAAAGCTGATATTGTAAGTGACTGCTCCTCTAAATAAACACAGTGTTTCTGATTGCCTACAAAGTTCTCCTGGTGTATGTAAACCACTGCCACTGCCAAAACTGCCATAGTAAGTGACTGCTCCTTTAAACAACCACAGTGTTTTTGACTGCGTACAACGCTCTACTGATGTACATAAACCACTGCCAATACGAAAGTCGAAAGCCGACATAGTAAGTTACGGCTCCACTAAAACACTGGTTTTGATTAGCTACAAAGCTGTACTGGTGTATGTAAACCACTGCCAATACCAAAGCTGACATAGTAAGTGACTGCTCCTCTAAATAAACACAGTGCTTTGACTGCCAACAAAGCTCTACTGGTGTATGTAAACCACTGCCAACATCAAAGCTGATATAGTAAGTTACTGCTCTAAATAAATATAGTGTTTTGACTGCCTACAAAGGTCTACTGCTGTATGTAAACTATTGCCAATACCAAAGCTGACAGAGGACTGCTCCACTAAATAAACACAGTGGTATTGATTGCCTACAGAGCACTACTGCTGTATTTAAATCACTGCTAATACCAAAGCAGATATAGTAAGTTACTGCTCCTCTAAATAAACACAGTGTTTTGATTACCTACAAAGCTCTACTGGTGTGTGTAAACCACTGCCAATACCAAATCTGACATAGTGAGTGACTGCTCCTCTAAATAAACACAGTGCTTTGACTGCCAACAAAGCTCTACTGCTGTATGTAAACCACTGCCAGTACAAAGCTGACATAGTGACTGCTCTTCTAAATAAACACAGTGGTTTTAATTGCCTACAAAGCTCTACTTGTGCATGTAAACCACTGCCAATACCAAAGGAAACATAGTGAGTGACTGCTCCTTTAAATAAACAGTGTTTTGATTGCCTACAGAGCTCTAAGTGCTGTATGTAAACCACTGCCAGTACCAAAGCTGACACAGTTATGTGATTGCTCCTCTAAACAAACACTAATTTCGATTGCCTACAAAGCTATACTGCTGTATGTAAACCATTGCCAATACCAAAGCTGACATAGTAAGTGACTGCTCCTCTAAATAAACACATTGGTTTTAATTGCCTACAAAGCTCTACATGTGTATGTAAACCACTGCCAGTATCAAAGGAAACATAGTGAGTGACTGCTCCTCTAAATAAACACAGTGTTTTGATTGCTTACAAAGCTCTACTGCTGTATTTAAACCACTGCCAGTACCAAAGCTGATACAGTATGTGACTGCTCCTCTAAATAAACACTAATTTTTGCCTACAAAGCTATACTGCTGTATGCAAACCACTGCCAATACCAAAGCTGACATAGTATGTGACTGCTCCTCTGAATAAACACAATGCTTTTGATCGCCTACAAAGCTATATTGCTGTATGTAAACCACTGCCAATACCACAGCTGACATAGTAAGTGACTGCTCCTCTAAATGCAGTGTTTTGATTGCCTACAAAGCCCTATTGCTCTATGTAAACCACTGTCAATACTAAAGCTGACATTGTAAGTGACTGCTCCTCTAAATGAGCACAGTGCTTTGATTGCCAACAAAGCTCTAATGGTGTACATAAACCACTACCAAAACCAATGCTGACATAGTAAGTGACAACTCCTCTAAATAAACACAGTGTTTTGATTGCCTACAAAGCCCTATTGCTCTATGTAAACCACTGTCAATACTAAAGCTGACATTGTAAGTGACTGCTCCTCTAAATAAACACAGTGTTTTGATTGCCTACAAAGCTCTACTGGTGTATGTAAACCACTGCTAATACCAAAGCTGACATTTTGTCTGTGCTGTCATAGGAAAAAGTGGCTCAATGAAATTAAAATATCAAAAAACATGTCATAATACTTAGTTTGCTTTCAACCCACTTACAGCTGTAACATCAGGGAAATAGCAACAAATAAAGCTAACTATGGAACACAGATGCTACACTTTGGACAACAGGAGATCCACACATCTTCACTCTGACTGAAGAACAAGTCTTAATATACAGGTAACGCCCTTTAAAAAAACACACACATACCGCTTGAAACTTGCACATAAAAATGTTCTCTGACGTTTTACACTCAAACTTAGCTTTAGTGTTTAGCAAGTGCACAATTTATTCAAGAAAAGGTAAATAGACAAAAGTACTGCTTGTGTGTGTGTGTGTGTGTGTGTGTATGCGACACAGCAAAAGAGAGGGGAAGTCAGGAAGACAGAAAGCGTGAACTAGCAGAGACTGTGCATAACAATGTCTTTAGACTAGCACTAGCAGACAATCAGCATGCACTGCATAAAAACACATATGAAATTCTAATATTCGGTACTCTTGACTGACTTCAATCTTAAATGATTTACCAGCAAATCAAATATTCTATGCACAACAGAGAAGAACTATGTGGTGAAATCATGGACAATTAACATGCATGGAGGTGCTTGCAATACCCTGAATTCTGTTTTTTTTTTCCATTCATTTCATCACAATGAGACATCGAATGTATATTCACTCAACAAAGTGGCTGCAACCACTGGGCAATTGTGTGTTTCTATACATTTGTGTGGAAAGCTGTCTGTGCTTCTGAATATGTGAATGTACAGGTGTGAACACACTGAATACTTTTAGAACTTGCATTTTGGATATAAAACACATCTTCCAACAGCAATTACATATGCAATGACAAATTTGAAACATTAGGCAGAGAAACTACTTTACATCAAAAATAAAAATAAAAAAATTATAAATTGATAACAAATACAAAGAATTAACTGTAGTCCATTCTCTAAGCACAATAATGCCCTCCTGGGTAGGTGCTATAAGGGAATTAATGCCCCTTGAGTGGTGCTAAAGGCACTCTGTCTGAGGCATCATGTCTCACAACACCCCCGTGGTATGCATTAATTCCCTGATAACACCTGCCCTGGAAGGTATTATTAGTTGCTTAAGAGAATGAAATGATCCTTCTTGTTGAGTAGTAGTGAGAAAGTACTTACCTGTCCAAGCAAAATTCAGCCCTCATTAACCATCAGGAATTTCAGCTCAAACACAGTTATGGAAGTAAACTTACAATAACAGTACATGTTCCAATAGATCACTGTTGAAGTAGGCTAAACTATATGGGTTATACCCATCCCATAATCTGATAACCGACCAGCTTCCAAACCTTAAGCACCCTGACCACAGAACACTTCCAGGAGACTGGTAAAAGTCAGCAGTTAGGGTGCATCAGAGTAAGGGAGGCTACAGCCTAGCATGTTAAGTATGTGCTAGGAAAAAGAGAAAAAAATATCCACACCACGGAATAAAACAAATTAAGTGGTCTCCAGGGAGGGTGATCCTACTGCAACAATTAACAATGCTCAGATCATTGTTGCATTAGGAACACCCACCCCTTCACCCCCCCTTATGCCAGGTTGTGACTATTTCTTCCTTTTATGTATAGAATAACAGAGCTTAGAAAGAAAGGGAGGGAAAATGTCCGTGTCCAGTAGCCCCTGAAGATTAGTCCTAGCAATGCCTGCTCTGGATCAGGGGGGAAAAAGAGCCTAATTTGAAAGTACAAACAGATGACCAAGTTACTGCCTTTAGTATATTTCTAGACTCCACTCCTTTCCATAAAATCAAATAGCAAAAGCAAAAAAAAAAAAAAAAAAAATCCTGAAGGATTTTGTCTAGTCAGTGCAGAAATGCCTGTGGACATCCAGAATATGTAACATTTTTTCTCCACTATTTTTTGGCTTCGGATACAACATGTAGATGTACAGCCTGGCTGAATGTAAACCACTTTAGGCATAAATGAATGGTTCTTTCTTAAAGTTACCCTATCATTGTGAAATACAAACTGAACGAACTAGGTGACAAAAAATAAAAATGAAGAAAAGCAGCCAGTACCCAACAGCGTGTTTTATTAAGCACTTTCATCCACATCTCCAAGGCCTTCATCAGAATACAAATTAAAACACAACTCACAGCTTTTATAATCAATTCACCATTTAAAACCCCTCCTCTTAATTAACTTCACCATAACAACACTATAGCAATTCAATATACTTCATTTCATATTAAAAAAAAAAAATACAACACACACTAAAACTCTTATTAATATAAATGAAATGCTTGCTGTTATGTAAATATATCTAAAAATAGAGAACATACATTCTCTAAATCTTTTAAAACATAAAATATGCAGCCCTTAATTTCACAACACTACTTAAGGACATTGCATTGTTGAGCCCAGGGGTAGTCGTGGCATTTGTTTTTAACTGCCATTTAAGTTCTAGATATTCCAAGCGATGAGTTCTTGGAATACAAAAATAGGCATTTTATTTATATTAATAAGAGGTTTAGAGTGTGTTGTATATTTATTTATTTTTGTATATCAAATGAACTATATTGAATTGCTATAGGGTTATGGTAAAGTGGGGAGGGGTTTTAAATGGTGAATTGATTATAAAAGCTGTGAGCTGTATTTTAATTTGTATTCTGATAAAGTCTTTGGAGATGTGGACAAAAGTGCTTAATAAAATACTGTCTTGGGTACTGGCTGCTTTCTGCATTTTTATTTTTTGTTACCTATCATTGTGAAATATTAGATAAGGCTTAATCACCATAAGAGCTTACAACTCTGATCCTCTTCGAGCACAATTCAGAGCAGTAAGTAACGACGTTTTTCAAGATAACTTTAAATCAGCCTCTTCAGCAGGTTCAAAAGGAACAAAGTATACATTTTTCCACTGCAAAATGGGGATCTACAGGCAGAGAATGAATCTTAACATAAAAGTACAATAAGGCTAGAGGATAACTTACACAAATACTGTAGAAGTAAAAAAGGGTTCTGTTCTTTCTTTGATACCAACTAGAAAATATTTTCCACTTTGACAAATATGATTTTCTAGTAGCAGGTTTCTTTGCCTCCTTTAATACTTGATACATGTTGCAAGAAAACACGTGAATAAAAGGAACTAAAATTCTATCATTCAGGCAGTGTGTTAAAAAATTGAAGGCTGGGGTAACAAACAATCCCTGTATTGTGTAAGTTCATCCTCTGAGGAAGCCTGCAGCAATTGTCATTGGCCATTTTCAAAAGAAAGGAGGAGCCACTGCTGTCTGGGCCAAAGAACAGTCACCACAATTATCTGGAAGAATCCTTCAGAATCTTTAGAAGAACCCTGGTTATGACAGGAAAGGGTGAAAAGGCATATAGCAATATTACTGTTCATGGGAATGAAAAGGCATCAGTCTTCCAGGCCTTTGTGTAAGGAGTTCTGGAGCAGAACTCCTTTCTGTTGTGAATGGAGTTCCTCACAGTTGGGATCAATTCCGGGAAGACGCTTGGGTCCAAATTCCATTCGTGGGAATCTGCCCTGGTCGTACTCAGCTTCTCGACAGAATGTAAACAGCCTGTAGTGATAGACTGTGCTGAATTGCTAATTCCCAGGCTACCACAGCTAGTCTGCAAAAGGGGTTAGGTTCCTCCCCACTTGTTTATGCACCACAACACTATGGTGGTGTCTGTGATTACTAGTGGAGGACATGGAACTCAACAGTAATTTAAAGATTTGACAGCATTTGTTGAGAGCTATTATTTCCTTGATTATTTCAATCTGTTCTGCTTGCTCCACAGACTATGAACTTGCACCCCTTCGAAGCACCTCTTCTAGCAAAGTGTGAAGCATCTGTAGTTGCAGACTGAATAGGGGCAGGGAGGGAGAAGTGGAGAACTGGTGCATCTACCAGAGTAACTCCCTTTTCACAAATCCCAGAACTGGAATCTTGGGTGCTGGTGATAAACCAATGAATTTTCTTCATGTGAAGATTGGCCAAAGGAATCCTGAAAATTGTAGAGGCCATGACACTCAGTATACTGAGATATCCCCTGGCAGATGACAGGGAATGGACAGAAATTTTTTTTTAATTCTACTTTGTCTTGAGGAAGAAACACCATCATGAGGGATGTATCCAGGAGACAATCCAGAATTACTATCCTGTGAAAATGAACAAGAAATTTCCTATGTTCACCTGAAATCCCAGACAGAGAAAAACATTTCTTTCACTTTTCCTAAACACTCAAACACTGCCTCAGCAAGTGGGCCCCAGGCCATTTACCTTTGTTACACTCCCTTACCCTAACCCCAAATTCATGCTCACTCTCCTTTTACACTTCATACGTTCCACACTCATTCCACTGCCGATCTCAACCCTTATCTCATCAAGCCAAATGATCCAATCAGTATGTTCTCTACTAATATCATTATATGCACCTTAAATCAGTACCACACTACTCACTGCTGCAAACCTCTGTCCTGTAACAGTCTTTCCTCTGCAGTGTTTATTTCCATAACTTTTCTCCTTCGACTAAATGGCAGAACACCTAACTACCAACATTACACATCCACTAATACACAACTAATTCACACTACCCAGAATACAGCTCTTTCCTCAAACCTCAAGATAGAACTACAAGCATCTTACTGTATACCAACAAACTAACTACTCCTCTAAAACTTACTTTGCCTTTTAATCATACCTAATTCAGTACCTTTCACCACTCACAATGTTTCTAACTCATTTTCTATTACTCTCTCTTCACTATACTAGCACACCTTACTAACTACCATATTTCACCCATAATTACAAAATCAACCCATGCTGACCCACATACTTAAACATTATGAATTTTCTCTCCTAACATATCAGCATACATCTACCAGCTAACTTGCTCTGGCCCATTCAATTACAAATGTCTCATATGTCAAGCTCATAACACACAAAATCCAAACTAAAATGATAGTAGGTTTTTTTTTTTTTTTTACAGATTCTATCCATAAAAACTTCACCCACAAAACCAGTGGGGCCATTCACCCAAATCCTGGCCATACACAACAGACCAGCTCCAATACCAAATCAACAGTAGGTGCTTCTTCAAATGTTTCCTATTTTTCCTCTGCATCCATCCTCTTGTTTCTAACTATGAAACAAAGTATGTGGAACAAAATTCAAGACATTAATGCATGTCTTGCTAACTATTCCACTCATGCAAAGGAAGCTAGAGAAATCTTAAAAACAATATAGCCGATACTGAAATCACACCTCCAGGCTTTAAAATACTCAGGTTTGACATAAAAGATAAACAGGCAGGTGGTATTGCCATCAACTATAAAAACTCTCTTAATATAACCTCACTCTCCCTAGATGTATGCAACATTAGTAAAGTAGAACTCCTCAAACTCAGTAACAAGAAGAATATGTATATCTCAGCTAGATATATTGCATCAGGTAACTGGGCAGCACAGTGATGCAGCGGATAGAGTTGTCACCTCACAGCAAAAGGCTCCCTTGTTCTATTCTCAGCCAGGGTGTCTCTGAGTGGAATCTGCATGTCTTCCCAGTGTTTATGTGGGTTTCTTCCAGGTAATCCGGTTTCCTCTACGTGATCCAGTTTCCTCCCATATTACAAAGACATGCAGTAGGTGGATTGGAGACACTAAACTTGCCATAGGTGTGGGTGTTCGTGCGTTTGTCTGTGGTGTGGAAGAACAGCTGTGGCAGGATGAGCCACCCGGTGGTATAAACTTCAGCTGTAGATGATTGCCACTGTTGAAGTGACACACTGACCCCATGTACAAAAATGGGAAAAGGGGTTGTGGATGGATGGATGGAATAACAGGCATTGCTGTATTCTGGGCTGTGGTGTAGTTCCTGTGTTGTCCATTACCTTACTTGGATAGAAGGAAGTTTCTTTGCTCACCAGTGGGAGTGGGGAGCCTTGAGCAGCCTACCTGTCCTTGGGGGAAGTGACCTCAGCACAAGAAGCTGTAGTAATTGGTTGTTTGGGATCATTTCTAGCTCTTTTGTAGTTCACTGTTTAAAATCCGCCTCTGGGCGTTTTTTTCTGGCTATACTGCTCAGACAAGCTCCACGTGGGTTTACAGAGTGGTCCTAGCAGCAGAGAACTCAAAATAGTGACTACCTTCTGGATTTAAGTATCTTTGCTTTTATTTCACTTGAAATAGCTTCCGTAGCTTACCTTGAACTAGCCTGAACTGTTTTTAACTGATTGCTGCATTATTTTAAAATCTGCACTTAAAGTTACATTTTAGTCGAATTTGATCGAAAGTTTGCTTGTTTGTTTGTTTAATTTAACTGTGGAGGCTGCCCACTAAAGTGTGCTAGCCTGTGTAACTAATTTATCACTGTTTCTGCATTTTCTGTGTGTTTCTACCAAAAAAAAACCAAAAAAATAATCCTTGTTTTCCTGCCTTCCTCGACTAGTTTAGACCAGTTTACAGGCATTGCTGTATTCTGGGCTGTGGTGTAGTTCCTGTGTTGTCCATTACCTTACTTGGATAGAAGGAAGTTTCTTTGCTCACCAGTGGGAGTGGGGAGCCTTGAGCAGCCTACCTGTCCTTGGGGGAAGTGACCTCAGCACAAGAAGCTGTAGTAATTGGTTGTTTGGGACCATTTCTAGCTCTTTTGTAGTTCACTGTTTAAAATCTGCGTTTGCACGGCTTTGCGCGGTCATACGCATAGCGCAGTGCCGGTTAAACTTTTTCTGGCTCCGACAAGTCTGTTCTTCAAATTTTCCCTTAAGGAAGCTCTACTCTTAGTATAACCAGACTACTCACTGTATTATAAGCCTAGCACTTGTTCTCAATACTTCTCTACTAAGTAAGCACTCTCATACTAAGTAAAGCATTACATCTACTTACCACCCCTGTGAATATCCACTTCCCTTAAAGGTATACCACTCCCTTATACTGTTCTAGCATGTCGAGTGGTAGATTACTGGCGTTGTCTCCAGTTCAGCTGGTCAATCTGGGCATCTTGAGACAATGCTACAATTGTCTCATGTACACAGACAACCCTCTCCTCCTCCCAACAAACACAAATACATGTGAGAGATGCAACTATATAGCCAAACTGGAGGCTGAACTCTCTCAACTCAGGGCTGGCATGACCAGACAGGAGGAGATGGCAACCACACACACAACAATCCCAGTGCCACATAGACCTACCACAACTGCAAACCAAACACATAAAACACAAAGACATACTCGGAGGCTCTAATAAAAAACTTACCAAAACAACAGAGGCTCCCAAAGCAGACATCCAAAAATCCACCACCTCAAAACAAAACACATACTTCAATAAATCAGTGTGTCAACCAATCGCAGCCCTTAAGGCCAAACACCTTGCCTGATACACTAGTAATAGGTGACTCCATAGTCAGACACACTGATGTCCCACTGACCAGGCTGAACAAGGAGAAGGTGACTGTGAGCTGTCTATCGGGAGCTAGGATCACCACATAACACACGCACTCAGGTCACTCCAAAGCAAGTACAAATATGACTCCATCATTGTCCATGCTGGTGTGAATGACCTGAGACGTACCTCCCTGGACTACATGAAAAGAGACATAGAGGAGCTCTCCGATTATGTAGCCCAGGCTGGTATGACCCTGACCCTGAGCAGCATCTTGCCCTCACCAAGAATGATACCACAATACAAAGACAAGATGATCAGCTTTAACAACTGGCTCAAGTACTGGTGTCATTCTAAGGGGATCCAATGTCTGTCTGCCTGGGATGATATGTTGGACAAGCCACGCTGCTTCGCAAGGGATGGCTTACACCTGTCACCACTGGGCTTCCGGATATTGGCTAAGGCTCTTGCCACCCCATAGTGCCTTTTTAGGCAAGGCTCAAAAGACAAACCCACCTCCTTAGAAAACAAAAATGGAAAAAAACTAAGGGTAATGCTGCTCAACGCCAGAAGTCTAAATCTCAAGATGCAGGCACCTGATGCACTCCTCAGCATGGAGAACATTGACGTTTGTGCAGTAACTGAAACCTGGTTCAAGGCTCCTGAGAGCACCCCAGCGCTACCAGGCTATACCTCGTATCATGCTTTTCGGCCCCAAAACCCGGGCGAACCACAAAGGAGGGGAGTGTCCATATTCATAAAGGACACCCACACCTCCAGGTTAGTAGCAACACATGAAGCATCAGAGACCATACAGGTGCAACTAACCATAGGCAAAACTGCTATACAACTGGTAGCATGTTACAGACCACCCTCCCAATTTCAAGAACCCCACTCAGCCTTCCTGAAGACATTGGAGGATATGAATGTATCACAAAATACCATCATACTGGGAGACTTCAACTACCCAAACATAGATTGGGTACATTATTCTAGCCCTAATACCCTAGCCCAAAGGTTCCTGGAATTCATAAATTCAAATGCACTGGAACAACTAGTCACCTCTCCCACTAGGGAGATAATATACTAGACCTGATCATCACAAACATGGGGACAAAATGCTCCACACCGAAGTATACCCCTCACTAGTGAGATCTGACCACAAACTAATCACCCTGGATATACATATCCCACCTCCACCCCAGCACAAAAGACCACAGTGAAAAACTTTTCAAAACAGACTTCACTCTTCTTAAGACTGAGATGGTATCCTTTAAGCCCACTGTGCCAGTGGATACCACATCCCACAATGCCGAATCCTTCACAAATGCTTTCTATGGACATCTCCAAGAATGCATGGATCATGCAATCCCAAACAAATCCAAGTCCCTCTCCACCAAATGTAAGCGTCCTGTCTGGTGGACCTCAGCCATAAACACATTGTATAACAAAGAAGGAAGCTACTGCACGTCAGAGTGAAATCCCATGAAGGGAAGACATCTCTGATCAACATTAGCAGAAAACTACGTTCTCTCATAAAAACATCCAAGGCAAACTTTGAGAGAAAAATCGCTAAGGACACTAAAGATAACCACAAAGCCTTCTTCAGCTATGTTAAAAACCTGGCGGAAACCCTCAGATATGCTCAGAGTTGGTTCACAACAATGAAAAATACACTGAACCCACAGATATTGCTAACATTCTGGCTGACAGGTTCAGTGCAAATTTCTCGCCTCCTTCACCCCCAAAAGAAGAAATACTTATCCCAGCTGAATGTAATCTCCCTGTCATCTCAGATGTCCAAGTGAGAACCGCCCTAAACAAAGCAAAAAACACAGCATCAATGGGACCTGACGGTATCCCAGGGTGCGTGTTACGTGAACTCCAAGAGGAGCTAAACCCACACATAAAAATGCTATTTAACCTTAGCCTTACTGGGATATGTACCTGAACACTGGCGTACAGCAACAGTGGTCCCACTCCACAAGGGGGTGCCTCTACAGACCCTGGAAACTTCCGCCCATAAGCTTAACTAGCCTGGTCTGCAAAGCTATGGAAAGAATCATTATGGAACTCATAAACAGAGACATAGGGGACCTACAGACACTTGACCCCACCCAGTTCGGCTTTGTAAAGGGCAGATCCTGCCTTTTAAACCTGGTTGACTTTTTCAAACAGTCACTAGAGCCATTGATGAGGGCAAAGCAGTCCATACAGCATACCTGGACTTGGCTAAGGCCTTGACACAATACCCCACTCAGGCATCATAGATAAGCTAAACAGCTTAAAAGTAAACCCTTATGTCACTAGATGGGTTGCAAACTGGCTAAAGGACAGAACCCATAAAGTTAAAATCGCTGGAGCAATGTCAGACTCAAAGCCAGTCACAAGTGGTGTCCCACAGGGATCTGTCCTGGGACCCCTCTTGTTCGGCATTTATTTCTCAGATGTTAAAGCAAACATGGGAGGGCTGTGGCTGACAAAGTTCGCAGATTACTGCAAACTAGGCGCCATAGTCGATACACCAGCAGATACACACATCTTACAAAAAGGCCTCACTGAAACGGACAACTGGTGCCATAGTCACGGCCTTAAACTAAATGCCAAAAAATGTATAGTCATCCCTTTTGGAAAAAACAAAGTACCCACAAATTATCACATAGACAGCAACCCACTGAGTACGGAAAAAGTAATCAGAGACCTAGGGACCCAAGTAGACAGCGACCTCTCATTTGACACCCACGTTGCCAAAGTGGTTAGAAAAACATTCTACCTTGCACACCTCATCATGAAGGGTTTCCCATCCAGATCCAAGGATGTCATTGTACCCCTATATTCCTCCCTCATCAGACCCATGATTGAGTACAATGCCCCATTTGGTATGTACCTTACCCGGCACTTGCAACAGCTGGAGAGACCACAAAAGTACCTCACCAAAAGGATCAAGGGTCTCCAACATATGTGTTATTCTGCCAGACTAAAGAAACTTCAGCTCTATTTAGTAGCATACTGCCTGCTCAGAGGTGATCTCTGCCTGACGTACAAGGCCATGTCCAATCAGGATCTGATGGACATGCTCCACCTCAAAAAATCCAAATCCATCAGGACCACGAGAGCTAAAGACTTAAACCTCGGCACAAGTATGAATAGGACATGCTGGAGGGATAGATTCATAACCCAGAGGCTTCCCATGCTTTGGAACAGGATCCCAGTTCGTATTAGGCAGAGCCCCTCACTGACTCTCTTCAAGAGAAATCTTGATGAGTGGATGGGAGATTGTAAGTTTACCCCAGGGGTCACATCTGTGTCACTGCTAGACAGGGGCACAGTAAACTAATTCTATTATATAAGGGGACCTTCATTGTGTCACTACTAGACAGAGGCACAGTATTCTAGATTTATTCTGTACATTTTTGTACCATTTCATGGGGTGGCAAAAGCCACATCACTATGGCTAGGCTTACAAATGCCCCAGGGTAGATAGCCTAGTACTATACTATGAAACTATGAAACATGTTCACTGGATATCTTATCAAATATACCATGAAACTACTATATTAGATGAGCTGGACCTGAATATAGACTTGCAGCTCACCAATAATTATGCCTCACTGAATCAATAAATTTATATTGGCTTACCAAACTAATCACCTCCACCACTAGAGTCAACAAAACTCAGACAAGCACGCAGCCTTAGATTTGATTCTTTCAGAAAATCCCAGCTGGATGCTGCCTGATACCATAAGCAGCCACCTTTCTACTTGTGCAGTTACAGGTCACTGTAGCCAATTCAAACAAAACATTTATAACCAAACACAATACAACCAAATTCAACCAGGAATCATTTCTCAATACATTAAATCAGTATATTCAGAATGCACTAAAAGCCATGCCGTTTGATTCTGCCATCTCACATTTTAATGAGATCTTCCTGAATACACTGAACAATCTTGCCCCAGTGCTTACCAAAATAGTCAAATCAAAACCTGCATTGTGACTAACAAAGAAAGGTTTGTTTCAAAGAGATAAATCTTGGAAGGATTGCTGCAAAAATAAAACGGTCAATGCATTTCAGAATTTCAGGCACATTAGAAATCTCACAAAACTCCACACCAAACTAAAACAAAAGTATAGTTGTGTAAAGCCTTACCACAGTAGTAGATGTCCTTTTCACTGTTGCAATATTCCTTATGTAAGAGATCTCTTGGCAAGGATAGTCCAATGTCCGGCCAATATGCCAAAGGCTTTAGAATTTATAGACGTCTTACAAAGTGAAGGACATAATGGTGACATACGGATGTACATACCTCAGAACTGAAAAGCCCCAGGAGGAACAGGATGTCCCTCGGGACCAAAAGAAACACATGCATCCAAAAGGAGGAAAAAAGAAGAATTATTCCTGGCCAGGAAGGCAGAGCAGAATGCGGAGCAGCGTGGGAGCAAATAAAGCAACAGTGAAGAAAAGGAAATTTACTGTTATGGTAAAGATTTTACATAATTGTACTTTGTCCTTCCATATCATTGTTGCAGTATTCCTTATGTAAGGGAGAGTAGAAAAGCTCAAGAGGAAACCTGGGAGAAGTAAGGCACTGAAGAGCTTTACAAAAACCCATGCATGATGGCCCTGGCAAATAAAGATTAGTGAAAGTTTGGACAGAAGTCCAAGCAGAAGCCTAAAGGATCCAATCAGTACCTTCTCTACTAATGTCATTATACTCAGCTTAAATTGGTACCACCCTACTCACTGCTGGAAACCTCTGTCCTGTAGCAGCCAAATGATTCCATTCCTGGATTAAAATTCAGTGATGTGACTGTTCGTTAAAGTAGGTTTTCAGCGTAGTAGTCTCGTCATTTTAAAGTTCGGTAAAGCATAATTTTTGGTAATGCAAGGTAGACCCTTTCTTGTTTATAAACCACATCACTGTGGTACTGTCTGGGAAAACTTTGAAGAGTCCTAGAAGAGAGAGAGAATGAAAAGCCTGAAGAGCTAAAAGGAGAGCTCTCATCTTCTTGATGTTGGTGTGATCTAATCTCTGATGAGGAGGCCAGAGGCTCAGGACCTTGAAAGAACTGAAGGAAGCTCCCCATCCCCTTTCTAAGGCACCCAAAAAGAGTTTCTGAAATGGGACTGGAAGTTGGAAAGGAAGCACTGGGTTGAGAGGAAGCTGATAACTCCAGCACTGAAGCTTGAGTTTGAGAAAGGAAAGTAAGGGAACGAGGAAATCCAGGGGATGACAGTGTTGAAGCCACACTGGCTTGAGGTACCACTAAAGTTTTCTCATACGGAGCCTGGACAGAGGCAGCATAGGAATGGTGGAAGCCATAAAGCCGAGAACACTGAGAACATCCCTGGCTGTGACTGATGCCAGAGGAAGAAGAAACTGGAAAAAGCCAAAAAGAGAAAGGCCCTTGCTGGAAGGTAGGGATGCCAGCATTACAATGTTCTGGATCCTGTAACCAAGAAAAACATGACCCTGAGAAGGAACCGGTACTGATTTTTGAAAGTTCATGGTGATCCCTGGCTTTGTAACAGGCAAAGAGTAAACTGCAGGTCCTGAAGCAAAACTTGGGGAGATGAGGCCTGAATGAGCAGATCATCTAGATAAGGAAAGATCTGAACCCCTCTCATCCTGCAAAAGGCAATGACAAGAGTGAGGCATTTGATGAATATCCTTGGGGCAGTACTAAGGCCAAGGGGCATAGCACAGAACTGCAAATGCAAGGAAGAAACAAAGAAATGCAAAAACTTCCTGTAGAGGGGATGGATGAGGATGTACAGGTAGGCATCCTTGAAGTCCAAAGATACCAGGAAAGAGAGAAGAAGGTTTGAAGGGAAAACATCTGAAAGGATGGGACCTTTAGAAAGGTGATGAGAAAGGTCCAGAAAGTGCCTCCAGGTGCCTTCCTTCCTGGAAACCAGGAACATCCTGGAATAAAAACCCTTCCCTTGAATGGTGCCCTGGACCAGAAGAGCCTGAATCACTTCTGGAAAGCAAGGAAGCTGATTCTGAGGAGGTTGTGAGTTGCACAGAAAGGGAGGAGGGATTTGTGTGACCCTTAACCAAATGGGAAGGGACAGGGAATGATGAAGGGACAAGGGAACCTGGCCGATGGAAAGGGGGGAAAAAACTGTCAGATGGAACCTAGTTGGTCCTGAAAAGGAGATTTCTGAGAAGTAGTAGCCTGAGTAGACTTACCTGGATGTACACACCTAGAACCCTTTTTACCACTGGGTGTAGGGCAAGACTGTCTGTGAACAAAACAACATTTATAGGGATAATTCCTCTGAAACTTAGAAATAAGAGACACAAAAATATGTTTCAATTCCTGCAAGGCCTTGCCCTTATCCTGAAGGGACTTAAAAAGTTCAGCAGCAGCAGAACCAATAACCAACAAATTCTGGAACCCACTAGAATTGATAAAAGAAACCAAAAACAAACTATTATTGATTGGACGCTAGTGAATAACCCTAAACACCACTACCAGACTGGTTGTTAACCAGATATACTCAGTGACCGTCTGCCCACTTTTCTCCTAATGAAACGCACAACTAGTCAAAAATTCTTTACCTATAGACAAATCAGAGATGATCACAACTGTACCACAGACAACCTAAATAGCATTCTAAAGCAATGTAACTGGTAGCCTCTAAAAACCCTTCACCTTAATCAGGCAGTAGACTACTTTAATAACATTTATCTCGGTTCTAAACTCCATTGCACCAGAGAGAAAGATCAAAACTAAAACTAACTATGCTCCCTGGTTAAGCAGGGACACAAGAGCCCTATAAAAAACAGAGACAAGGCCTGGAAGAAATGGAAACAAGAAAACACCTATCAAACTAAACAAAACTATAACCAAGTTAGGAACTTAGCTAAAAAACATACTAAACTAGACAAACAAAACTACTTCTTTGATCTCCAAAGCAAACACCCAAATAATCCCCAAAAGTTCTGGCATAGTATCAACTCCCTACTGAAGCCTGGCACTATCGCTACCCCCACGCCTACCACCTCCAATGCAAACAATAATGATATAGCTTCCCAGTTTAACTGTCATTTCATAAACTGAATCCAAACTCTGTCCAACCAAATACTTAACACTAACAACTTATCAGTCACAACTGTAGGAATCCCTCCCTGCAGCACTACTAATCTTCCATCTTTCTCTCTCTCGCCTGTACCTACATCTAAAATCAAATTCCACATCCTCACCCTAAAACCTACTACTCTTGCAGCAGACAGAATACCTGCAAAATTCCTAAAAATCGCAGCTGACTCCGTATCCTACCCAGTCTCAATCCTAATAAACAGGTCCATTCAAGAAGCCTCTGTACCTCAACTATGGAAAATATCTCACATTACACCTCTGCATAAAGGTGGAAAATCTTATGACTTTTCCAGCTATCGACCTATAGCTATCCTATCCCCCTTATCAAAGCTCTTAGAGAAATGCATACATTTTCAAACCATGCAATACTTGAAAACAAACAATCTTCTCTCCTCCACGCAACACGGATTCCGGCCTCACCATAGTACATCTTCTGCACTTCTTTCTTTTACCAATCAAGTTAACTATCATAGAAACAACAATAACTATGTATCTGCTATCTTTTTGGACCTGTCAAAGGCATTTGACATGGTCTCACATCCTAAATTATTGGATGCTATCCACTCACTAGACTTTACTTCTCCTGCTATCTCCTGGTTCAAAAGTTACTTATCAGACAGAAAACGATCTGTGCAATGGCTAAATCAACTATCCACCTCTCCCTAACTCCGTAGGGGTACCACAAGGTTCAATATTAGGCCCACTTCTCTTCTCTATTTTTACAAACAATTTATACACCGCCTCCAAACAAGCCTCACTAATACAGTACGCAGATGACTCTACACTCATCTGCAGCCCCATCTTCAACACCTTGCAAGAGCAAGCCCAAGAATCATTCTCTGCCATTGAAACTTGGATCACAGACATACAACTTATCCTAAACCCCAACAAAACAAAACTTCATTTGTTTACCCCTAACAAAACTAAAACTACTCCCACTGATTTCTTTATCTCATCTAAAAATGGAACTATCATTTCCCCATCCACCCACACAAAGCTCCTAGGAATAGAAATAGACAATAACCTATCCTTTGATCTACACATAGCTCAAACTATCCAGAAAGTTCATAAAAAATGGGAACCCTTTATAGACACAAAAACTTTCTCACAGACAAACAAGACTAACTCTAGCTCAAACTCTTCTCTTATCAAAACTTACCTACGCTGCTCCAGTCCTGACACATATTAAAAATCATTCCCACTCCTACTTCTTTACTACAGCTCGCTATGCCCTTCAACATCATAAACTATCTACACTTCCAGTCGCCCTCTCCGTTCATCAAAAAAAACTCCTCCAGT
The DNA here is from genome assembly GCF_019279795.1 of Protopterus annectens. Taxonomy (NCBI): domain Eukaryota; kingdom Metazoa; phylum Chordata; order Ceratodontiformes; family Protopteridae; genus Protopterus; species Protopterus annectens. The sequence goes on from NC_056750.1 coordinate 35,507,835, forward strand.
AATCTACACTTGTTCTTACACACTTACATATACTCACTCCCAATAAGCCACACTGGCTTGCTATCTTTTTCAGTGTACACTCACTAGAAAATGTAAACAGTCATTTAAAATAGCAAATGTAGTCAGTACCACTCTATTCTGCAAAATTGTGTCTACAGATATTGTAAGATATTGTTATATCATGTAAAACCTACTTGAATTACTGTGATAGATTCGTGTACATGTCTACCTGTAAATATTATATTTGTGTTTCCCACGGTATTATATTTGTGTTTCCCACTGTTTGTATTTTTTTTTTTTTCACATTCACATTGTATTCCCTATTTGAATTACTGTGATAGATTCCTGTACATGTCTACCTGTAAATATTATATTTGTGTTTCCCACGGTTTGTATTTTTTGTACTTATTCACATTGTATTGACTTATTTTTCTTCTTGTCAATCATGGAGCTTTTCTCCCCAGGCATCCACTGAAAATGGACCTGGTCCAGTTGGATTTTTCACGGTTAACAAATGTAAAATAAATAAAATAAAAAAATAAGGTATTTATTATCAAGAGGAACATCCAACAATTTAGCTTTAATGTCATAGAGGCTGAAGACAAAGCCAAAAGTAATGTCTCAAGAACAGAATGAAAAGCAGAATCCCTTAAAGAAGCATCACCTGCATCATAACTACACTTAATGAAGTGCCGAGCCATTTGAGAGGTAGAACCCAACAATGAAAGGGCTGAAACCTTCCCTTCAGAATGAGGAAGATCAGAAATTACCTGAGAAATGAAAGAAGGCTAAAATATACCTAGTCATATGAGTGCGGTAATTAAAAGCCCTAAAAGCCAGGCTGGTAGCAGTATAAACCTTTTGCCCAAACATTCCATGGCTCTACTGCCTTTCTCTGAAGGAGTGAGTAGGACCCATTTTGGAGGAGCACTTCCTGCATCCATTCCAGGCATGCAGGCAGCCCAGAGAAACAGGGAGGCAAGAGTGAGAGAGAATGAGATGATAGTGGTGAATAAATGAAAAAGAAAGCAAATACTAAGACCAGAGATTGTGTGCAGGATTCTATTGAAATGTTTCAAAGAAACCTGTTTGATGGACATGAGTCAGCAAATGACTGATGTATAATTACAACCCTCCAGTTGGGAGGATTGGCCGGATGATTTACTTAAAGAAATGGTGGTGTAGACAGAGTCAGAAAATGAAGGAGATGTTTCCTGGCGGGACATCATGGAGAAAATACAAAATGAGGATGCAGAGACAATCCTAAAGAATAGTAGTAAGATGAAAAAGAAAACATATGCAGAGAACGTAAAAGAAGGCAAAAGTGAAGTAGCAGAAAAGAAGGCAGAAGAAAGCGAAAAACGGAAGTATGTGGTAAGGATTAAAGAAGACAAAAAAAATGGACAGGTATGAAGTGCAGAACAACTTAATAGCTCATTTGGGTATAAACACATATGTGATAAGAGCATTTATTCTTATTAACAGAGACATTTTGTGACATTATAACAGACTGTTTTTTTCAATGAAAATTTTCCTGGAGAATATGACAAAAAGAGTGCAGCCCATGGAATCTTAATATGATAAAAGCATTTAATAGGGAAACAAAAAAGAAGATTCATGTACAAATTCAAACAGAGGTAGAACAAGAGACTTTGAAAGGCCATATGAAAGCTTTATGCAAAGTAGTACTGGATATTGCAAAAGGGGATTATGGACTGGTGGTGGGATTGTAATAGTGTTAAAACTAGAAAGAGAAAAAATATACATATATCAAGCATGATAAATGTGGAGGGGAATAGGAGTGTTGTAAAATACTGGGGACAACCTAAAACATTCTTTTTGTGGAAAAGGAGGACTTTTGAGGACTTTCTGACCACAGTGGAAATGTGGTGGTCGAAGGAGAAGTTGCTGTCAACCTGTATCCCCAGATCTCTTATAATACCTTCAGTGTTCAGTGGGCTCCCACTGATGTGGTAATTAGTGGGAACTGAGTTTTTCTCAAAGGGGATGATGCATTTTTTGGCATTAAGCTAAATGCCATGGTTTCGACACCAGTCATTTGTCTCAGTGAGGCCTTTCTGTAGTAAGTCTACATCACTTGGGGAGTTAATAATGGCTCCCAGCTTTCAGCTGTCTGTGAACTTGGCAAGTCAAAGTCCCTCTGTGCTGGCCTGGACTTCTGAGAAGTAGATGGTAAACAGGAAAGGACCCAGGACCAATCCCTGTGGGAATCCACTCGTGACTGGTCGGCAATCTAACTTGGAGTCCACTACTGTCACACCGTGGGTTCTATCTGTAAGCCAATTTGCAACCCACCTAGTGATATAGGGGTTGATGCCTAGTTTGGTGAATTTATCAATAATTCCTGAGTGGGGAATTGTATCAAAGGCCTTGGCCAGATCGAAGTAGGCTGTATGAACTGCCTTGCCCTCATCCACAGCTCTGGTGACTTACTCAAAGAAGTCAACTAGGTTGAGCAGGCATGATCTACCTTTCACAAAACCAAATTGCGTGGGATCTAGAGTTTGGGGATTCCCTATATCGTTGTTAATTAGGTCCACAATGATGCACTCCATAGCCTTACATATAGACTCGTCAGGCTAATGCAGCGATAATTCCCAGGGTCTACAGCCGCTCCCCCTTTATGGAGAGGGATGACTGCAGCAGTGCGCCATTCAGTAGGGACAAAGCCTGAGGTGAGGCTGTTATTGAACAGGGCACACAGATGTGGTGCCAGTTCACTTTGTAGTTCATGTAGAACACATACAGAACACATACAGGGATATTGTCGGGTCCCATGGAAGCTATATTCTTGGCTTGGATAAGGCAGCTTTAACCTGTGCTGCAGTAATGCTGGGTGCCTAGTATTCCTCCAGTACTGTGATTGGTCCTTTGGGGGGGAGGGGTAAAGTTGGTACTGAATGTGTCGGCTAGTATGTTGTCAATATCTGCTGGCTCAGTATAGGAGGTACCATTGTGCAGTAACTCAGAGCAAACTTGGGTATTGCTGTGGGGATTCTTGATATAACTATAGAAGGCTTTGTGGTTGTTTTTAGTGTCTGCCACAATTCTGTCTTCATAGCTGGCTTTAGAGGTTTTGATGAGGAATCTCAACTTTTTGTTGAGGCTAATAAGGGAGTTTTGGAACTTCACCTATTTCTGCAACAGTTTCTTCCTTTTGTTGTAGAGTTTATTAATGGCAGGGGACCACCAGACTGGCTTCTTGTTTTTGGTTCAGTTGGGTATGGCTAGTTCCATACATTTATGTACGTGTTCGTATAGTGCATTGGTGTATGATGCGGCAGTCATGCATCTATTTTCCATTGACATGGGTGCTGTGAAGTTAGCCACCTCTGTTTTTAGGAGCCCAAAGTCAGCTTTGGAGATGTTTTTCATGGTAGTTACCTTTGCGGGGGTGTGGGGATGAGATGTGGATTTCCATGGTGATTAGTTTGTGGTCAGATCTAACCAGGAAGGAATTGAATATTGGTGTAGAGCAATGGTTGACCATGTTAGTAATAACCAGGTCAAGGATGTTGCTTCCTCTAGTGAGGGATGAATTAGCTGGTCCAGCGCATTGGAACTGATGAATTCCAGGAAGTGTTGGGGCCAGTGGTGCATGAGTAGTTTTCCCAGTTGATGGAGAGAGAGTTGATGTCACCTAATATGAGAGTGTTGGGTTGGACCCCAATAGTTTCCAGGGTGCTTAGGAATGTGGAGTGAGAGTCTTGGGACATGGTTGGGGACCTAGAGTAGGCTATGACCTGAATTGCCGTCTTACCCAATGTTAGTTATACCTGAAATATCTCACATGCGTTATGCCGGGCTACTAGTCTGGAGGTGTGCATATCCTTTATGAAATATGGAGACACCACCAACTTTGGTCCATGTTCTGGGGCCGAAAGGTGTGGAATGAGCTATAGCCTGGTAGCACAGGGGTGCTTTCTTCTGCTTTAAACAAGGTCTCTGTTACAACACAAATGTTAATGTTCTTCATTTTAAGGAGTGCTTCGAGCAAGTGCACCTTGAGATTTAGACTTCTAGCGCTGAGCAGCATGACCCTCAAATTGCATTTATTTATAGCTCTTATGGTGGTAATTTGGTCTTTGGAACAACTCCTAAAAAAGGCACTATACAGGTGGCAAGAGCCTTAGCTAGTATCCGGAAACCCAGGGGTGACAGATGCAAGCTATATCTGTCAAAGCATCGAGGTCCGTCAATCATGTCATACCAAGCAGACATATACTGGATCCCCTTAGAATGACACCAGAAACTTAGCCAATTGTTGAAGTCGATCATTTTCTGCTTGTACTGCGGTATCATTCTGGGTGATGGTAGGATGCTGCTCAGGGCTAGGGTCATACCTGACTGGGCCACATAATCAGAGAGCTCCACCATGTCTCTTTTCATGTAGTCCAGAGAGGTGCATCGCAAGTCATTCACACCCATATAGACAGTGACAGTCTCATACTTGTACTTGATGTGGAGTGACCTGAGTGCGTGTGTTATGTGTCAGATTCTGGCACCTGATAGACAGCTGACTGTTACCTTCTCCTTATTCAACCTAGTGAGTGGGACATCAGTGTGCCTCACTATTGAGTCACCTATGATTAGTGTATTGGGCAAGCTTTTTTGCCTTAGGGGCTTTGGTTGACGGGCACACTGTGTAGGTGAGCTGTGTCTCTTCTGGTTTGTGCTGTGTTGTGGTGGTCAAGTGGGTTTCTGCCTTAGAGGTCTCTGCTGTTTGGGTAGATTTCTATTTAGAGCTTCCGCGAAGGTGGGTGTGTGGTTTGTGTTTTTATGTGAGAGCTGTGATGGTGGGTGCTCTGGAGGGCTATGTGTTGCATGTGGTGTGGTGCAGGTGTTGAATTTCTCCTCTTGACCAGCTATTCCGGTCTTGGCTTGAGAGTGCATGGGTTCCCATTTGGATATATAAGTGCATCTCTCACAAGTCTGAGTGTTGGGAGGTAAGAGGAGAGAGATGTCTGTGTACATGAGGCAGTTGCTACACTGCTCAGAATGCCCAAGTTCACCAGGTTAATAGGAGAAAGCACAGGGAACAGACCTTTATACATGCCAGGAGGGATGGTCATTATTACTAAGTACAAGATCTGTTTCCTTATATATTCCTTTTACAGTAAAAATGTTACTCAAGGTGTCTGATTCTGTACAGTACATAGAAAGTACAGTTTTGTACCTACCATAAATGTAGATGTCCGAACTGGATAGCATCTGCAGTCATAACAAATGGGTTGTCCTGTCGTCAGGCAGCCCTTCGGTCGGCCGGATTCCAAAGTCTGGGTCCGCTGATGTCGCACTTCACCCGACGTCATCTCTGCTGGTCTTCGGTATAAAGGCATCAGCCGACGCCATTTTCCTCAGTGTTTCTTGCCCCAGATGCCAGTTGCCCTCTTGGAAGGCTAAATTTTGGATAAATGCCAATGTTTCCAAAAAGTAGAAGGCAAACACAAAAATAAGCATGTATGTACATATATACAAACAAATACACCATAAGAGACTCCCAGCTAGCTATTAGGAGGGTAAATACCCTAGGAGTACCACAGAGGGAAGGAGGGTAATCCTGACTGCAGATGCTATCCAGTTCGGACATCTACATTTATGGTAGGTACAAAACTGTACTATGTCCTTCATGGATGCATCTGCAGTCATAACAAATGGGTAGAATACCATAGCCAAACTAGGGGTGGAGGAAGAAAAATTATGGTGTAGTTAGGATCCCTTGCAGTACAGCAGTGGCAAACCCTGCTCGGGATCTAGAGTATAGAGGTAAATTATAATGCTTGGCAAATGTATGCACGGAGGTCCAAGTAGCCTCGATAATGTCCTTGGTTGCCACTCGTAAGAAAGCTGTGGTAGTGGCTGTAGCCCTTGTAGAATGAGGTCTTATGTTCTGTGGAATTGGTTTTCCATGGTAGGAGTAACAGAATCTTATGCAATTTCCTATCCATTTGGAGATTGTCTGTTTGGAAATTGCTTTTCCTTCCTTCCTGTTGCATAGGCTACTAAAAGCTGGTCAGTTTTTCTGTTACTTTTGGTTCTGTCCAGGTAGTAGCGTAACTGCCTATGTACATCCAAGGTATGCAGCAGTCTTTCCCCTGTTCTGTGGATTGGGAAAGAAGGTAGGTAGGTGGATTGCCTGGTTTAAAGACACTCTGGATACCACCTTAGGCATAAATGTAGGATTAGTTCTCATGGACACCCTATCTTGATGGAAGATTAGGAAGGGTTGCACTGCCATTAAGGCCTGTAGTTCAAACCCTCCTTGCTGAGGTAATTGCCAGTAGGAAAGCAGTTTTCCATGACAGGTGTTGCAGATCTGCTGTTGCTGCTGGTTCAAACGGAGGGAGTGTCAACTTTTCTAGCACAAAGTTCAAGTCCCATGCTGGTAATGGTGGTTTCCTAGGAGGTTTTACATTCTTGATCCCTCTGAGGAACTGCCTGAGTAGAGGATGAAAAGACAGGTGGATCAAGCTGTATTCTGCTGAAATAGCTGATGCATGTATCTTGATGGAGGAATAGGACAGGCCTGTATGTAGAAGCTCTGCCAAGTACTCCAGAATGTTAGCAATATCTATGTTCGACACATCTTTTCCTCTTTCAGTACTCCAAATGACAAACCTTTTCCATTTTCCTGCATAGTTCCTTCTTGTTGAAGGTCTGCGGCTTCAAGGATAATGTCTTTAACCCTTTGGGAAAGGTCTGGGTTAGTTGCTGCTATGTGATGTTCCAGGCAGTCAGTTGCAAGGTTTTTAGGTTTGGATGCATGATGTTGTAGTTGTTCTGAGTTAACATCAAAGGCATCAGGGTATTGACCACATTCTCCCGAGACATGCTCCTCAGCAATGGGTACCAGTGTTGTCTTGGCCAATTCGAGCTATCAGGATTATCCTTGGACGCTCCTCTTTGATTTTCAGTAGTACCTTGTGCATCAAGGGAAGAGGTGGAAATGCATATGCTGTCAGGCCTTTCCAGCTGAAGGATAGAGAGTCCACCTTCCATGCAAGTGGGTGGAATGTCCTTGTGCAGAACTTTTTGAGCTGGTGATTGAGTGGGGATGCAAATAGATCTATTTGTGGCATTCCCCATTTCTTTGTGATGGCCTTGAAGATGTCCGGTGTAGCATCCATTCATGAGCATCCGAGGTGGTTCTGCTTAACATGTCTGCTAGGGTGTTCTCTTTCCGCACAAATATTGCCTGTAACTGGATGTTGTAGCTGAGAGCCAGATTCCAAAGGTCCAAAGTCATTCTGCATAGGGGTATGAATGAGTGCCTCCCTGTTTGTTGACGCACCACATGACTGTGGTGTTGTCTGTCCTTATCATCAAATGGCCTTCTTTGAGGAATGGTCTGAATTTTTGGATTGCCAGTTTTACTGCCAGCATTTCTTTTGGGTTTATGTGCAGGTGCAGCTGGTCTTGAGTCCACAATCCTTGTATGCATTTGTCCAGCATGTGCGCCCCCATCCTAGGTCTGAGGCGTCTGTGATGGTTTGGCTTGCTCGAAAGTTGTGGAAGGGTAAGCCTGGGTTTGACTGGCATGCTTGAGCCCACCATAGGAACTCCTGTTTTAGGCATGGGATTAGTGGGATTTCTGTTTCTAAGCTGTGCCTGTGCTGAGACCATAAATTCTTTAGGTACCACTGTAGCTTTCTCATATGCAGTCTGGCATGTGGGACCAAGATTATGCATGATGCCATGAAGCCCAAGGCCTGCAGAACTTTTCTTGCTGTTAGTTTGTTCTGCTTTGTTAATGCCAAGAAGTAAAGAGGGAGTTCTTTTGTTTTTCTGCAGTTAGGAATGCCATTTGTTTTACTGTGTCCAATTCCGCCAAGAATGTTCTTGTTTGGGATGGTATCAGCCTTGACTTTTGTAAATTGACTGTGTATCCCAGGGCTTGTAGCAAGTAAATGACCCTTTGTAAATCTGTTGTCAGCTTGCTTTTGTTGTCCGCTTGTAACAGGCAGTCGTCCAGGTATGGATAAATTTGGATTCCCTGTAGTCTGCAGTGAGCGATTACTGATGACAGGCATTTTGTGAATACTCTGGGCAGTAGATAAGCCAAAGGGCAATGCTGAGAATTGATAATGCTCTGATCCTGCAAGAAATCTGAGGTATCTTCTGCAATTTGGTCGAATGGGGACGTGCAGGTATGCCTCCTTGAGATCTAGAGTTACCAGCCAACACTCCTTGCCCAGCATGGGAAGAAGTTGCTGTAGGGTCAGCATTTTGAATTTTGGGACAATGATGTATGTGTTTAAGATGGACAGGTCGAGAATAGGTCTCCAACTTTTCTCTTTTCTTGGTACTAGGAAGAGTCTGGAGTAGAATCCTTTGCCCTGTGCTGTTATTGGCACTCTTTCCACAGCTCTCATCTTTGTTAATTTCGCTATCTGCTGTAGAGCTTCTATTTTTTGATTTGGAGGTAGGTTTGGCATTCCTCTTTTACTGGTAAGGTGTGGAAGTGGAACCGTAGCCTTGGTCTATGGTTTGCAAAATCCACTTGTCTTTTGTGATATAGTGCCAATTTTTGAAAATAAGGCTAACTTTCCGACTAAAGGTGCTGCTATTTGCTCCCTGGTAGGCGTGTCAGAGCCAAGTCACTGTGATTGTCCTGTTGCAGTGGCAGTGGTTGTGTCTGTGCCTCGGTTATTGCCTTGCCACTGTCGCCCTCTGTAGGCACCTCCTCTGGATTGATTTCTGCCTCTAGAGCGCCTATTCCTGCCCCTTTGGGATTTTGTGGAGTCTGGAAAGGACCAATTTTGGCAGGCCAGTTCCTGCTAAACCTTGGGGCTGAACCTGTAAGAAATCTTTAACTGTTTGTACAGATTTTGCCTTTTCTTCCATTTTCTTCATTACTTGCTGGGCAGGTGTACCAAATAGACTGGCCTTATCCATAGGAGCATCTAACAGCTTTGCTTTAACATGATCCGGTAAGACCTGTTCTTTCAACCATGCATGCCTTCTTATCACTGTGCCAGTCATGGCTGATCTAAATGAAGCCTCCAGTGCATCATAGCCACATTTTAAGGAATGGTTACTAACCTGTTGGATGTTATTCACCATTTCTAATACATATTTCTTATCTAAGGATTCATCAGAGGACAGTTTTTTAGTTAACTGATCAAGCATAAACTCTTGGTATTGGATCATATGAAACTGACAGTTTAAAGCTCTAGCTGAGAGAGTAGCAGAGGTGTAAACTTTTTTCCCCCATCTCTCTAAGGACCTGGATTCCCTTTCAGAAGGAATAGGGTTTTATGCTGTGGTCGAGGCTACTGCCTTAGCCCCTGGGATATAGTTTCGGGATCTGCAAGTGGGGCCTTGTATAGGTGGAGATGAGTGTCTGGCACCCTGTAAAATCTATCTGGTTTGGCAGGGGCTGGAGGTAAAGAATCAGGAGCAGTGCAAACATCATTAAATGCATCATCCACAACAGGCAGTACAGGAGGTATAGCTAAGGGCCTATGTTGTGGTAAGTGCAGAAAAGTCCTAAGCCTTTTTCTTGAATCTGAGAAATCTTGTCCCTGCCATTGGAAATGTTCTCTCATGGCATGTAAGGTTTCCCAAAGGAAAATTCCTCTGGTGGAGAGGCAGCTGGAATGGATTCTTCAGCATCGGAATCTTCATAAGTAGAAAAAGGAGCCTCTGGCTGGTCTGTAATGTCTGAGTCATCCGCAGAATCATCAGAGGACACTGGCTCGGGGCTCTGCTCTAGGTCTCTTTTCTGGGGCTGAGAGGCCCTGTCTGGGTGAGATTGGGATCCCTAATTAAGGATATTAAATCTTCTGCCAGAGTAAGCATTTGTGAACTTGAAGTGGGCCTGTGTGAGGGGCTTAACAGGCACTGATTTAGCAGATTTGGCTGCTTTAGCCCTGGCAAAGGCCTTAATAGACATGGCTGCAGGAGGCCTAGCAGCACCACGTGCTGGGGTAGAGACATCCAAAGGGATGGTGTCTGATAAATCACTAGGAACCACAGTTGTAGGCAAAATTTCTGAGGCCGATTCAACTAAGGTAGCAGGAGCCTCAGTAGTAGTCATGGATTCGCTGAAGATTGACCGTTTCGGTTTCGCCGAAACCGAGACACTCGTTGCTTAACCGTGGTTTCGCCGAAACCGGACCGCGGTGTCGGTCTTTTCTTTTTAACATTTTGGGTAGTCGGTGGATCCGACGGCATAATGTACGCTAAATCTGAGCCGAAAAACTGTTGAGCAAACTCCGACCGACGCCGGTTGAAGGAAGCACAGGCCGAACAGGCTGCTACGCCGTGGTCTGGGCCTAAGCAAGGCAGACAGTAAGAGTGGAAATCTTTATGAGGTATTTGTTTCCCACAAGTTAAACAGTTATTGACTTTTTCTGACATCGGTTGAGGCAAGAAAGAGTCCCCAACGGGGTACTTAGCTTTTTAGAAGTCTTCGAAGTAGTATTCGGTAGTAGTAACCTCTGGATCTGACCGACCGGCACTTGCGAACAGCTTCTGCTTCGGGCCACGCCGCAAGAAAGACTGAGGAAATGGCGCCGGCTGATGCCTTTATACCAAGACCAGCAGAGATGACGCCGGGTGAAGTGCGACATCAGCCGGACCCAGACTTTGGAATCCGGCCGACCGAAGGGCTGCCTGACGACAGGACAACCCATTTGTTATGACTGCAGATGCATCCATGAAGGACATTTATAGCATTATATGCTTATACTAATTGTAAAGAAAAGGAAAACTTATTTCATCAGATTTTACACCATGCAGTGATAAATACAAATATAACTGTGATTTAAGAGGCAAGTGTAAAAAGAAAGGAAATGATACAAGAAAAATGCTAGAAGTTATAGACATGATAAGTTAAAACTTAGCGACAAAAATTAATGGACTTACAAAAGAAGTATGTGTAGAACTGAAATAAATAATTTTATAGTATCAGAAGTTTTACTTATAGGAGATGGGGAGGTAGTTAAAACTGGATGTTTCTGATCATCAACAATATTGCTACAAATAAAGGAATATATAAAATAGGCAAAGGAATAAAAAGGATAAGTGAGAAAACATGAAATGAAGAAGGAAAAATAGTAATACAGTTATGGAAATATAATACTATGAGAACATTTTATAAAAATTACTCAATGGTGGATGATATAGGTTTATAGGTAGGTACTAGGCTATCGGCCCTAGGGCCTAAAAGGTAGCCTGGCTTTTGCCACCCAAGAAAATTATTTTCCTGTGCCCCTGTCAAACAGAGTGACAGAAGTGATCCCCTGGGTGAATTTCCTATTTCCCATCCAATCATCAAGATTTTTCTTGAAGAGTGCTAATGAGGAGCTTTGTTTGATATAGATAGGTAGTTTATTCCAGAGTATGGGAAGTCTCTGGGACAGGAATCTATCCCTCCGGCATGTTCTGTTTATTGTGGTGACAAGGTTTAGGTCCCTAGAGCGTGTAGCTCAGAGGGATTGGGACTTCTTTAAGTGGAGCACGTCCAACATCTCTGGGTTTGACATAGCTTTGTATGTTAGGCAAAGATCACCTCTGAGTAGGCGATATGCAACGGAGTAAAGCTGGAGTTTTTTGAGACAGTCTGCATAGGGCATCTGTTTGAGGCCGGTAATCCTCTTTTTGAGGTATTTCTGCGGCCTTTCCAGTTGTTGTAGATGTCTTGTGAGGTACATACCAAAAGGGGCGTTGTACTCTATAATAGGTCTAATGAGTGATGAGTACAGGGGAACAATGACCTCTTTTTTTCTGGATAAGAAACCTTTTGTGATGAGGTGTGCCATGTAGAAGGATTTCCTGACTACTGTGGCGATGTGATTATTAAAGGAGAGACTACTGTCCACCTGTGTCCCAAGGTCTCTTATCACACTTTCAGTGTTAAGTATACTACTGCCTATGTTGTAGTTCATGGGTACAGAGTTTTTACCAAAGGGGATGACAATGCACTTTTTGGCTTTGAGCTTGAGGCCGTGGCTTTGACACCAGGCATCTGTCTCAGTGAGACCCTTTTGTAGGATGTCCACATCGTTAGGAGTTTCGATTATGGCTTTTAGTTTGCAGTCATCTGTGAACTTCATTAGACAAAGACCTTCTGTGCTAGCCTGTACTTCAGAGAAGTAGATACCAAACAGGAGAGGACCCAGGGCTGAACCCTGTGGTACTCCACTTGTCACTGGTCTGAAGTTAGATTTGGAGTCTGCTACTTTCACAGTTTGAGTTCTGTCAGTGAGCCAGTTGGCAGCCCATCTTGTGACATAGGGATTTATACCTAGTTTAGTGAGTTTATCTATAATTCCAGAGTGGGGGATGGTGTCGAAAGTCTTGGCAAGATCTAGATAGGCTGTGTGAACCACCTTATCCTCGTCTACAGCTTTGGTGATTGCTTCAAAGAAGTCTATCAAATTTAGGAGACATGATCTGCCTTTTACAAACCCGAACTGGGTGGGGTCCAAAGTCTGGAGATTACCAATGTCTTTGCTTATAAGTTCCATGATGATACATTCCATGGCCTTGCAGACCAGACTCATCAGGCTAATGGGGCGGTAGTTCCCGGGGTCTGTGGTGGCTCACCTCTTGTGGAGTGGGATAACAGTCGCTGTGTGCCATTCAGTGGGCACAAAGCCTGAAGTGAGGCTATGACTGATCATGGTAGTTAGGTGGGGTGCCAGTTCATTCTGTAGTTCGTGTAGAACACAGCCTGGGATGTTGTCTGGTCCCATGGATGCTGTGTTCTTGGCTTTGGAGAGTGTTTTTTTTTTACCTGTGCAGCAGTGATTACAGGAACTTTGCATTCTTCCGGTATAGAGATGGGCTCTTTAGGGGGTGAGAGGGGGTAAAGTTAGCACTGAACCTATCTGCCAGGATGTTGGCAATATCACTTGGGTCTGTATATTTAGTGCCATTGTATTGTAACTCAGAGCAGATCTGAGTGTTGCCATTGAGATTCTTGACATAGCTATAGAATGCTTTGTGGTTGTCTTTAGAATCAGTGGCAATTTTGTTTTCTTAACTAGCTTTGGAGGATTTTATCAGGGATCGCAGCTTCTTACTGAGGCTGACCAGGGAGCTCCTCCACTCATGGGATTTTACTCTCTTTCGCAACAGTTTCTTCCTTCTGTTGTACAGTTTGTGTATGGCAGGGGATCACCAGATTCGCTTCCTTTTTTTGGAGGATAGCGTCTTAGTTCCGTTTGGGATAGCAAAATCCATGTACTCGTGTAAGTGTTTATAAAGTGCAATTGTGAAGGATTCAGTAGTCGTAACTGTATTGTCCATCTGCATGGGTGTCATGAAGTTCACCACTTCTGTCTTAAGAAGCATGACGTTGGCTTTGGAGAAATTTTTTACCGTGGTTTCCTTAAAGGGGGTGGGTGCAGGATTTGGATATCTAGGGTAATTAGCTTATGGTCGGATCGGACCAATGAGGCATTGACTTCAGGTGTGGAACACCGCTCATGTTGGTAATGACTAGATCTAGGATACTGTTGCCCCTGGTGGGGGTGTGGATAAGTTGATCCAGGGCATTGGAGTTTATGAATTCCAGAAAGCGTTGAGCGAAGGAGCTGGTACATGAGTAGTTTTCCCAGTTAATGGTGGGGTAGTTGAAATCGCCCATTATTAGGGTGTTTGGTTGAACCCTAATATTTTCCAGTACATCAAGAAAAGAAGAGTGGGAATCCTGGGGCATGGTGGGGGATCTGTAGCAAGCTACAATTTGGATTGCAGTCTTCCCAGAGTTAGTTGCACTTGGATAACCTCGGCTGCATTATGCTGAGCAACTAGCCTGGAGGTGTGGATATCCTTAAATGAATATGGACACACCTCTTCCTTTGGTGTGGTATGAGTTATAGCCTGATAGTGCAGGGGTGCTCTCTGGAGCCTTGAACCAGGTCTCAGTCACTGCACAGATATTGATGTTCTCCATTTTAAGGAGTGCCTCAAGTGAGTGCATTTTGAGATTGAGACTTCTAGCATTGAGCAGCATTACCCTCAGTTTTTGCTTGCCTGTTCCTTTTATGGTGGTGAATTTGTCATTTGAACCTTGCCTAAAAAAGGCACTACAGGGGCGGCAAGAACCATAGCCAGTATCCGGAATCCCAGGGGTGACAGGTGCAGGCCATCTCTGGCAAAGCATCGTGATCTGTCGACCATGTCATCCCAGGCAGACAGATACTGGATCCCTGTAGAATGACACCAGAAGCTTAGCCAATTGTTGAAGTCAATCATTTTGTCCTTGTACTGCGGTATCATTCTGGGTGATGGCAAAATGCTACTCAGGGCTAGAGTCATACCTGCCTGGGCTACAAGATCAGAGAGCTCTTCCACATCTCTTTTCATGTAGTCCAGGGAGGCACATCTCAGGTCGTTCACACCAACATGGGCAATGACAGAGTCATATCTGTACTTGTTGTGGAGTAATATGAGTGTGCGGGTTATGTGGCGGATCCTGGTACCCGACAGGCAGCTGACAGTAACCTTCTCCTTGTTTAGCCTGGTGAGTGGGACATCAGTGTGCCTGACTATAGAGTCACCTACGACTAGTGTGTTGAGCACGTTGTTTTGCCTTACTGGCTGTGGTTTAGTAGCACACTGAGTCTGCGGGCTATGTGTCATCTGGGTTGTGTTGGGGGGTGGAGGTTGCTTGAATTTCTGCTTTGGAAGTCTCTGTTGCTTGAGCAGATTATTATTGAGAGCCTCCGCAAATGTTTTTGTGTTTCTATGTGTGGTTTTGGCGGTGTAGATTTAGTGAGACTATGTGATAAGTGTGGTGTGGTACAAGTGTTTATCTTCTCCTCTTGACTGTCAAGTTCAGTCTTGGTTGGAGAGAGCTTTACCTCCAGTTTGGCTAGTGCATCTCTCACAGGTTGTAGTATTCAAGGAAAAATGTAAAAAATGTTTTGTTTTTTTTTTTACAGTGGCAATACGATCTGAGGAAAGTAACAAAAAAAAAAAAAAAGAAAAATATAAAAGAACATATAAAGATGCATTGGAAGATTTAGAAGATAATGATAGAAAGTATTTTGACAAAAAAATTATAAGAAAGAAATCAAGAAACAATACAGGCATTGTTATACAAACAAAGATATTTTTATAAGGAAAAAGAGAAAAAGCACTGCGTTACTTAAGCAGATAAGGAAGATGGTAGTGTAATGAGAGAAATAAAAAATGTAAAAGGAGAAACGGAAAGAACTCAGTGAAAGATTATGAATACTGTAGTACAATATGAACAAGAAAAGTTTAAAGAAAAAAGAAGGTAGTGAAAAAACATGGAAAGTAAAGAATTTAACAGAAAAAGAGAATAAAGAGTTGAAAAAGGAGATTTCTTTAAATTAGCTAGATAAAGCATTAGGACAAGTAAATATAGATATGGCTGCAGGCCCAGATGGAATAGGATATGAAATGTATAAAAAATTTAAGGGACTGGCAAAAAATATTTTTTTAAAGATTTGAATGAATGGTTGAATGAAGGTTTTATGTATAAAGAATTATGTAGTGAAATACATAAATTCATATGTAAGAAAGGAGACAGAAGACAATTAAAAAATGGAGACCAATAGTATTGAATAATAACAACATCTTTACGAAAATAATACAAAAAAAGAGTTGAAACAAATGGAAAACATTATGGAAGACAACGTATATAGTACAAAAGAGAAATGGCTGTCAAGAATTATTAATGACACTTCAAGAAATTGTGGATGATATTATGAACAAAAAGAAGAAATGCAAATCATGATAACAAACCTTAATAAGGCACTTGACACAAGTGAATATAAAATCTTATGGGTAATAATGAAACAATAAAACATAAGTGAGAAAGTAAGGGAATTATATATGTTATTGTATAGTAATAATGAAGTAAAAAAACTTGTAAATGGCTGGTTAAGCCAAGAGGTACACATGAAGTGTGCTGTAAAACCGGGATGTCCAATGAGTTGTATACGCTTTGCATTAGTTATGAATGTGACTGTATGTGAAATAAACTACAAAATGAAGGTGGCAGGAAGGTTTAAGAATTCCAGTTTTGTTAACATATGCAGATGATATAATAATAATAATTGCAAAAACAAAATTTGGATAAAATAAATAATAATTTGCACAAATGAGTGTCTAGAGATGAAAGGGATAGATTTAAATAAAGTGAAAATTAAAAGTTTAGGTGATGTAGTAAAAATCAAGGGTGCATATTTTACAATGAATGAAATTTCTGTGTAGTGTATAAAATTTGGGAATAAAGATACAAGTAGAATTCAATGGGAAAAATAGAAGAATATGTCTTTCCTGGAGACCATCCACTGATCCTGGGAACTATCGCCCCATTAGCCTGACGAGCCTGGTCTGCAAGGCCATGAAACGTATCATCATGGAACTCACAAACAAAGACATTGGTAACCTCCAAACTCTGGACTCCACCCATTTCAGGTTTGTGAAAGGAAGATCATGCTTTCTAAACCTGATCGACTTCTTTGAGGCAGTCACCAAAGCCGTAGATGAGGGTAAGGTGGTTCACACAGCCTAACTTGACCTCACCAAGGCTTTCGACATCATCCCCCATTCTGGAATTATAGCTAAACTCACTAAACTAGGTATAAATCCCTACGTCACAAGATGGGTTGCCAACTGGCTCACTGACAGAACCCACACTGTAAAAGTTGCAGACTCCAAATCTGACTTCAAACCAGTGAGAAGTGGAGTACCACAGGGTTTAGTCCTGGGACCTCTCCTGTTTGGTATCTACTGCTCTGAAGTACAGGCTAACACAGAAGGCCTCTGGCTAATGAAGTTCACACATGACTGCAAACTAGGAGCCATAGTCGAGTCCCCAAATGATGTGGACATCCTACAGAAGGGTCTCACTGAGACAGATGCCTGGTGTCAGAGGCATGGCCTCAAGCTCAATGCCAAAAAGTGCATTGTCATCCCCTTTGGTAAAAACTCTGTACCCATGAACTACCACATAAACGGCAGTTTACTTAATGCCAAATGTGTGATAAGAGACCTTGGGACCCAGGTGGACAGTAGTTTCTCCTTTGATAATCACATCGCCACAGTAGTCAGGAAATCCTTCTATGCAGCACACCTCATCACAAAAGGGTTTTCATCCAGGAAAAAAGAGGTCATTGTTCCCCTCTACTTGGCACTCATTAGACCCATTATAGAGTACAACGCCCATTTTGGAATGTACCTCACAAGACATCTGCAGCAGCTGGAAAGGCCTCAGAAGTGCCTCACAAAGAGGATTACTGGCCACAAACAGATGCCCTACACTGACCTTCTCAAAAAACTCCAGCTTTACTCGGTAGCATATCACCTACTCCAAGGAGATCTCTGCCTAACATGTAAAGCTATGTTAAACCCAGAGCTGTTGGACATGCTACACCTAAAGAAATCCCAATTCCCCTGAACTACATGCTCTAGGGACCTAAACCTTGTCACCACAATAAACAGAACAGGCTGGAGGGATAGATTCCTGTCCCAGAGACTTCCTATACTTTGGAACAAGCCACCCATCTATGTCAAGCAAAGTTCCTCATTAGCACTCCAAGAAAAATCTTGATGAGTTGATGGGAAATAGGAAATACACCCCGGGGATCACTTCTGTGGCTCTGCTCGACAGGGGCACAGGAAATTAACTTTCTTGGGTGGCGTAAGCCAGGGAACCTTGTTGGCTAGGCTTACTTAGGCTCTTTGGCCGATAGCCTAGTACCTACCTATGAACATATAAATTCTCGTTCAGAAAGAAGGCTTATTTGATAAATTCAGCACTGATGGGAAAAATAGCATATTTAGCAAGTGCGTTTATATTGCCAACAGTATTTTAAAAGGAATTATTGCATATAATTGTTTTCATTTATATGGGATTCTAGATTAAACCCAGTAAAAAGAAAAGCTTTGTATGTAAATAAAGATGGAGGTGGTTTAGGGTTAATTAACCCAGTGGTATACACTGCTTCATTAAATTTGCATCAAGTGTTAAAGTAGATAAATGAAAAAGATGAGAGATTAGTAGTAAAAACATATAAATATACGTATGATAAATCTGGGGTATGGTAAAAAAGAGGGAGAGAGAAAACACTGTATAAATAACTAAATAAAATGTTACCAAGAAAAAATATTTTTGTTGAAAATAAAAACTGAGGATATTGAAATAGAAAAGTATGGTATAAGTCTATAATAACATAATATTATGGAATATCATGGGAAAATCAAACAGATAAAAAAATAAAGCTATTAGAAGCAAACAGTGTAGTCAGAAAGAATGTCAAGATTTTTTGTGGAGAATGGTAATAGATACATTGGTAGTAAAAGAAAATATGCTACATAAGAAGGAAAGTGAAAGCATTCGTTTACACTGTCATGAAAAAGAAACTCCAGAGCATGTGTTTCTGAAATGTAAAAGAGTAAAAAAAAAAAGTCATGGGGAAAACTAAGTAAAGAAGATCTATTTTGAAGATATAAAAGAAATGGACAAAATAAACATGGATATGCTTAAATATGGATAGTATAAGAATACAATTAAAAGAATAGACAAAACTATTTTATGTTATACAGGTTATATGGAATAAAATAATAAATAAAATTATGTTTCATGGTAAATGGATTTTAGCAACAATATTAAGTAAACTCAGATGATGGTTATGGAAAAAGAAATGAGTGACGCGTGGCCAAGATGCCAAGAAGTTAGCTGCACTTTCTTGACGCTCTGCCTGAAATTATTTTTTCTGTCAGGATTTTTCTATTTTAACTCAACAAACATTGAAGAATGTTTCCACAACTACTTATCTTGATATCGTGAACAACTTTATCAGAAGAAATCTTAATTTTTTCAATTATTTACCAACATATTACCTGTCAGAAGTTCTGTCACCAGTTACAGACTGAAACAGCTATGAGTCACTCAAAGACATCTCTACAAGACAGCACTATGAGAAAGGAACTTCAAACAGTAATCACCAGCATTCAAGGCCATTCTATAAAGATGGATAGTTTAGAGAAGGTTATGGAAAATATGAAGAAAGAAAGCAAAAAACAAATTGATGAGTTCAAGGAAATTATCACTACTCACTCTGAACAAATAGCAGCTATAGAAGAATCAGTAAGTGAAATAGATGGCAGGCAAATGGAAAATGACAACCAGATAAACTTTTTACTAAAATAAAATAACCAGTTACTAGAAAAGGTGGAAGACCTAGAGTGTAGATCCAGAAGAAACAACATTAGGATCTATGGAGTTCCAGAGAAAATGGAAGGAAATAATATGATTCTCTTCCTAAATGATTGGTTTCCAAACATACTAAACCTCCCTGAAGTTTTATCTTTCAGAATCTCGAGAGCCCACAGGTCCCTGTCATATGCATCTGCATCACAAAATTCAACAGCCGTGAGAGCCATCATTGTAAAATTGCTATAGACACAAGACAAAGAATTAATACTAAGAGCTGCATGGTCAGGAAATCCAGTTCAAGTCGATGGGAAAAATATAAGGTTTGACAATGATTACACTTCCAATGTGATCACAGAGAGAAAAATGTGTCTCCCACTTATTAAAGACTTAAAAAAAAACAACATTAAAGCCCAGATAATGTTTCCAGCCAGAATCAAAATTAGCCTTTTGGATGGTCAAAAAATATTAAATTCTCTTGAAGAAGCATCAGCAATCGTGACGAAAAGCAACTTAACTGAAAAAGTAGAAGAAATGGACCTTTCTTTGCCCAGTCTAAAAAGACAAGCTGCTAATGGTAAAATAACTACAGCTGACAAATATAGTAAGAAGCTTAAGGGGAAATAGTATAAAAAACATCACTCTCCAAACTTATTAACAAACAATACATCTGAAAACACAGGATACAAATGGAATCATAAGGTGCACACTTTCTACGTATTTAGTATATATATACATATACTTAAGCCTGCGTTCTTCTATATTACCTTTTCTGTTTCTCAATACTGCTTTCCTTTTTCTTACTTTCTTTTGTTTTTAATTCTTTTCCCTTTATTTTGCATAATAATATATACAGTTGCTAAGTACTTCAATATAAACAAACTTGTTTAAATATTTGCTTGAAAATAAGCTGCAGTAATATAAACACCTTACAGCAAACATTTATTATGCAGGCTATGCATTACATCACTGGTAACATAATATTGCTACTATAACACCTTACAGCACACATTTATTATGCAGGCTATGCATTACATCACTGGTAACATAATATTGCTACTATAACACCTTACAGCAAACATTTATTATGCAGGCTATGCATTACATCACTGGTAACATAATATTGCTACTATAACACCTTACAGCAAACATTTATTATGCAGGCTGTGCATTACATCAATGGTAACATAATATTGCTACTATAACACCTTACAGCACACATTTATTATGCAGGCTATGCATTACATCACCGGTAACATAATATTGCTACTATAACACCTTACAGCAAACATTTATTATGCAGGCTATGCATTACATCACTGGTAACATAATATTGCTACTATAACACCTTACAGCAAACATTTATTATGCAGGCTATGCATTACATCACTGGTAACATAATATTGCTACTATAACACCTTACAGCACACATTTATTATGCAGGCTGTGCATTACATCACTGGTAACATAATATTGCTACTATAACACCTTACAGCAAACATTTATTATGCAGGCTATGCATTACATCACTGGTAACATAATATTGCTACTATAACACCTTACAGCAAACATTTATTATGTAGGCTGTGCATTACATCACTGGTAACATAATACTGCTACTATAACACCTTACAGCAAACATTTATTATGCAGGCTGTGCATTACATCACGGGTAACATAATATTGCTACTATAACACCTTACAGCAAACATTTATTATGCAGGCTATGCATTACATCACTGGTAACATAATATTGCTACTATAACACCTTACAGCAAACATTTATTATGCAGGCTATGCATTACATCACTGGTAACATAATATTGCTACTATAACACCTTACAGCAAACATTTATTATGCAGGCTATGCATTACATCACTGGTAACATAATATTGCTACTATAACACCTTACAGCAAACATTTATTATGCAGGCTATGCATTACAACACTGGTAAAATAATATTGCTACTATAACACCTTACAGCAAACATTTATTATGCAGGCTATGCATTACATCACTGGTAACATAATATTGCTACTATAACACCTTACAGCAAACATTTATTATGCAGGCTATGCATTACATCACTGGTAACATAATATTGCTACTATAACACCTTACAGCAAACATTTATTATGCAGGCTGTGCATTATATCACTGGTAACATAATATTGCTACTATAACACCTTACAGTAAACATTTATTATGTGGGCTATGCATTACATCACTGGTAACATAATATTGCTACTATAACACCTTACAGCAAACATTTATTATGCAGGCTGTGCATTAAATCACTGGTAACATAATATTGCTACTATAACACCTTACAGCAAACATTTATTATGCAGGCTATGCATCACATCACTGGTAACATAATATTGCTACTATAACACCTTACAGCAAACATTTATTATGCAGGCTATGCATCACATCACTGGTAACATAATATTGCTACTATAACACCTTATAGCAAACATTTATTATGCAGGCTGTGCATTATATCACTGGTAACATAATATTGCTACTATAACACCTTACAGCAAACATTTATTATGCGGGCTATGCATTACATCACTGGTAACATAATATTGCTACTATAACACCTTACAGCACACATTTATTATGCAGGCTATGCATTACATCACTGGTAACATAATATTGCTACTATAACACCTTACAGCAAACATTTATTATGCAGGCTGTACATTACATCAATGGTAACATAATATTGCTACTATAACACCTTACAGCACACATTTATTATGCAGGCTATGCATTACATCACTGGTAACATAATGTTGCTACTATAACACCTTACAGCAAACATTTATTATGCAGGCTATGCATTACATCACTGGTAACATAATATTGCTACTATAACACCTTATAGCAAACATTTATTATGCAGGCTGTGCATTACATCACTGGTAACATAATATTGCTACTATAACACCTTACAGCAAACATTTATTATGCAGGCTATGCATTACATCACTGGTAACATAATATTGCTACTATAACACCTTGCAGCAAACATTTATTATGCAGGCTATGCATTACAACACTGGTAACATAATATTGCTACTATAACACCTTACAGCACACATTTATTATGCGGGCTGTGCATTACATCACTGGTAACATAATATTGCTACTATAACACCTTACAGCAAACATTTATTATGCGGGCTGTGCATTACATCAGTGGTAACATAATATTGCTACTATAACACCTTACAGCACACATTTATTATGCGGGCTATGCATTACATCACTGGTAACATAATATTGCTACTATAACACCTTACAGCACACATTTATTATGCGGGCTATGCATTACATCACTGGTAACATAATATTGCTACTATAACACCTTACAGCACACATTTATTATGCGGGCTATGCATTACATCACTGGTAACATAATATTGCTACTATAACACCTTACAGCACACATTTATTATGCGGGCTATGCATTACATCACTGGTAACATAATATTGCTACTATAACACTTTACAGCAAACATTTATTATGCAGGCTATGCATTACATCACTGGTAACATAATATTGCTACTATAACACCTTACAGCACACATTTATTATGCAGGCTGTGCATTACATCACTGGTAACATAATATTGCTACTATAACACCTTACAGCACACATTTATTATGCAGGCTGTGCATTACATCACTGGTAACATAATATTGCTACTATAACACCTTACAGCAGACATTTATTATGCGGGCTATGCATTACATCACTGGTAACATAATATTGCTACTATAACACCTTACAGCAAACATTTATTATGCAGGCTATGCATTACATCACTGGTAACATAATATTGCTACTATAACACCTTACAGCAGACATTTATTATGCAGGCTATGCATTACATCACTGGTAACATAATATTGCTACTATAACACCTTACAGCAAACATTTATTATGCAGGCTATGCATTACATCACTGGTAACATAATACTGCTACTATAATACCTTACAGCACACATTTATTATGCGGGCTATGCATTACATCAATGGTAACATAATATTGCTACTATAACACCTTACAGCAAACATTTATTATGCAGGCTATGCATTACATCACTGGTAACATAATATTGCTACTATAACACCTTACAGCACACATTTATTATGCAGGCTGTGCATTACATCAATGGTAACATAATATTGCTACTATAACACCTTACAGCAAACATTTATTATGCAGGCTATGCATTACATCACTGGTAACATAATATTGCTACTATAACACCTTACAGCACACATTTATTATGCAGGCTATGCATTACATCACTGGTAACATAATATTGCTACTATAACACCTTACAGCAAACATTTATTATGCAGGCTATGCATTACATCACTGGTAACATAATATTGCTACTATAACACCTTACAGCAAACATTTATTATGCAGGCTGTGCATTACATCAATGGTAGCATAATATTGCTACTATAACACCTTACAGCAAACATTTATTATGCAGGCTATGCATTACATCACTGGTAACATAATATTGCTACTATAACACCTTACAGCAAATATTTATTATGTAGGCTATGCATTACATCACTGGTAACATAATATTGCTACTATAACACCTTACAGCACACATTTATTATGCAGGCTATGCATTACATCACTGGTAACATAATATTGCTACTATAACACCTTACAGCAAACATTTATTATGCAGGCTATGCATTACATCACTGGTAACATAATATTGCTACTATAACACCTTACAGCAAACATTTATTAGGCAGGCTATGCATTACATCACTGGTAACATAATATTGCTACTATAACACCTTACAGCAAACATTTATTATGCGGGCTGTGCATTACATCACTGGTAACATAATATTGCTACTATAAAACCTTACAGCAAACATTTATTATGCAGGCTGTGCATTACATCACTGGTAACATAATATTGCTACTATAACACCTTACAGCAAACATTTATTATGCAGGCTGTGCATTACATCACTGGTAACATAATATTGCTACTATAACACCTTACAGCACACATTTATTATGCAGGCTGTGCATTACATCACTGGTAACATAATATTGCTACTATAACACCTTACAGCAAACATTTATTATGCAGGCTGTGCATTACATCACTGGTAACATAATATTGCTACTATAACACCTTACAGCAAACATTTATTATGTAGGCTGTGCATTACATCACTGGTAACATAATATTGCTACTATAACACCTTACAGCAAACATTTATTATGCAGGCTATGCATTACATCACTGGTAACATAATATTGCTACTATAACACCTTACAGCAAACATTTATTATGCAGGCTATGCATTACATCACTGGTAACATAATATTGCTACTATAACACCTTACAGCAAACATTTATTATGTAGGCTGTGCATTACATCACTGGTAACATAATATTGCTACTATAACACCTTACAGCAAACATTTATTATGTAGGCTGTGCATTACATCACTGGTAACATAATATTGCTACTATAACACCTTACAGCAAACATTTATTATGCAGGCTGTGCATTACATCACTGGTAACATAATATTGCTACTATAACACCTTACAGCACACATTTATTATGCAGGCTGTGCATTACATCACTGGTAACATAATATTGCTACTATAACACCTTACAGCAAACATTTATTATGCAGGCTATGCATTACATCACTGGTAACATAATATTGCTACTATAACACCTTACAGCACACATTTATTATGCAGGCTATGCATTACATCAATGGTAACATAATATTGCTACTATAACACCTTACAGCACGCATTTATTATGCAGGCTGTGCATTACATCACTGGTAACATAATATTGCTACTATAACACCTTACAGCAAACATTTATTATGCAGGCTGTGCATTATATCACTGGTAACATAATTTTGCTACTATAACACCTTACAGCACACATTTATTATGCAGGCTGTGCATTACATCACTGGTAACATAATATTGCTACTATAACACCTTACAGCAAACATTTATTATGCAGGCTGTGCATTACATCACTGGTAACATAATATTGCTACTATAACACCTTACAGCACACATTTATTATGCAGGATGTGCATTACATCACTGGTAACATAATATTGCTACCCGGCACTTATTGATTCTTTTTTTCTCCTCTTTCCTTTCCATTCACACTGTTCTATTAATCTCACAGACACAGTCCGCAAATGACAATAGCCTTCAAACAGCTTCACAGAGTATGCAAATGATTCACATTACTTCCATTTAAACTTATTACAATTAACACATTATACCCATCATATAAAGTTATAATAAGATTTCTACACAAAGTATACATCTGCTGTGACCATACAAACATTCTACACAGACGGTTGGCTCTATAAAGTAATATGAGATAGACAGCAAGTTTTTATTTAATATGTAAATAGTGCTAATTTTATATTTAAAAAAGTATATTAAAGCTGAGAGAAGTGGAAGGGGAAAGAGAGCTTTACAATGTACAGATTTACTGTTCAAAAAGAAGTACTTTAAGCATTTTACTGTATGATTTACATAACTCTCTCTGCTTTTTTTTTTTTTGCTATACTAGAGAGCCATACAACATTCTTGACCACAATCTACTTGTTTAAATTACCTTTGTGCTGTATTTTGCTGCCGAAAAAATGAAAAAGCTTCAAAAGAACTCTTTCTCAAGCCTAGAAGACTTCCTGCTTGTTTGTAAACTGATTACATCACTGTAACAGCACGAATAGACATGCAGTGTGACCTTTGACCTCTCAGCATGCTCAGATGATGTTAACTCAGGAGAATAAGGAACGTAATGCTGCAGAATTGCTGAGAACAAAAGGACTGTTAAGAAATGAAAGGATTTGATTTAAGTAAGTGCTAAATGCTGCACATTGTTATAGAAACTTTTTTTAATGGTAAATGATATTTTGACTTTGTTAAAATGCATATTCAGTGTTTTAATTACTTGTAACAATGCAGATATTTAAACAAGCTTTTAACTTAAGTTCACAAATAGGTTTCCAGAAAGGCTTCTATGTGTTCAGTTAATGAAAATATTTAGCATACAGAAAGAATTGTTTTTTTTGTCTGTTTCTTTCCTTTTCTGTTTATGATAATTATTGTGCTTTCCTCGGTTTAACTGACTTATTTATATCCCCAGTTTGATGAAAGTAAGATATGTATGCTTTTAAAAGACCAAGGTTCTTATTTAACTACAATATGTAAAAAAGTACCAGCTCTCATAAATTTTCAGAGAGAGTTACTTACCAGTTTCTAGATACCCGTTTTGTTATCTAGCTTTAACTAACTAGCCTTTTTGAATACAGCTTATTCTAAGATACATAGGCATAGGTCAGTAATCATGAACTTTGGTATACATTTGTAGTTGTTCTGTCTAGGTATTCATACGTATAGCTCTACATGACTAACACACAGCCACCCTTAAAATATGTACCTAGATATGTGAAATCTTTCCATTTTATTGTGATCACCCTTGCACATGTATTGAGACATTTTTATTGCTGACAGCAACTTTGCAACCCGTTACATTATGTTTGCATAACAGTATATAGGGGTCTGAGGTATTCAAACCTACTTTGTCTGTGCATCTATAGCATTTGCTGTTCATCTGCTCCATATTACTGTGTTATCTGTGCCATTTATACATGTACATGTTTATAGTTGTCCCTAGAAGATATTAGTAATTTCTTCATTTGTTATTGCCAGGACTTGCAATACCTGTTCTTATTAATTTACAGATAGAGTCACTTACTAGTTTTTGGATAGCTATTGTGCTCTCTAGTTTAAATCTTAATAGATTTTACTTAAAATTCTTGACAGTTCCATATTTTTTATTAACTCTGTCTGGAAAATTTTTAGACTCTTAGCTAAACATAAGCTACCTAAAGGCATTACTATTTTTCTACTCCGGTAACAATACACTAGGTCTTTTGTTTTAAAATTACTCTCTGATTTGTTTGTACAAAGATAATTACTTCTAATATACATAATTATCACAAATAACATATTAACTTTAACTTCACACACTTTGATATTTCACTACTCAAATCAGTAACAATTCTAAGGAGTAGCCTTTTATTTTTCTCACTTCTTAATGCATTCTATACAGTTATTGTAATGGCAGTAGCGCAGAACGGACATAGATTACTGTTCTTAGGATGGACGAAGGTGGTTTTGAGGAACTTCTCATTAAACCAGGAATTAAATATTCCATGTTTAGACTTATAAATAGTTTTAAATGTTTTATAGTTATACTCAGTGTTCATGTTATGTTCATAAAACTATCTAACACAAACTATAGGAATGTTTTCATACTAATGTTTGTCCTTAAATGTAAATGGACTCAACAATCCTATAAAGACAGGAAGCTTAATCAAATATTTAAAAACTAAGAAAGTAGATATTGCATTCTTGCAAGAAACACATATAATAGAAGATTTGAATAGGGTGTCTTTTAATGGCTACTCTATACTTGCAGAATCTCATTTTCGGAGCAAAAAAAAGGCACCATGATATTGTGGAGGAAAACACTACCAGTACCTAAAATAATCGACACGTATTCAGACAAAAATGGCATGTTCTGCTTAATTATTCTAGAATTAAATAAAAAAACTAATCACATTAGCCAATACTCATTGGATACCCGGTGTCAGTGCTGCAACAGCGAATAAATATCTTGACTTACTTGCAATCAAATCTAAGGGAGAAATAATATATGCAAGTGATTTTAACTGTATTCTCTTCCAGAAGTGACACTGCTAAATGTGATAAGTTTAAGATATCTGCACCTGCTAAAAGACTGAACTTCATCAATAATTCAAATACAAGAGATATTTATGAAAAAATAGAACCCAAATCCCTAAAATACACACATTACTCATACAGATTCGGTACACAAACTACCATCGATAAGGTATTGGTTACAGACTTATTCTCAAAAATTCAGGAAGTTTTCATTAGCTCCTGTCCAATGTCCGACCACAATGCTATTTTCTTTAAAATCCACATGAAATCTAGTCATCTAGTATATTGGCAAAGAATACCAGCATACATTGTTAAGATAACCGGGTTTAAGGAATGGTTACTGAAAGAAATCAAAATATTTCTAGACATAAATGACAGTGATAGTACTTCTAAAGTTATTGTCTGGGATACGCTGAAATGTTACATTTTTGGTAAAATCAAAACGTGGTACCTAAACAAACAAAAGGAATGGGATAGTACGCTATTGAGAATACAATCAAAAATTGATGAACTAAAAAGAAATCTAAATAATAAAGACAAACACAAATACAGAACTGAAACAATTAAACCTTAATTACATGGAAATTCTTAATCACAAAGTGGTAATAAATTTAGAAAGAATCAAATTACAGTCTTGCTCTGTTAACCCACAAAACATGCACAGATTAGCTGTGAAATCAAAAAAAGTAACCAATGTTAAACATATAAGAGAAATTGTTGATGAAAATAAAAATAAAATTGTAACAGATTTAGAAGATATTCTTGAGACTTTTAAGAAACATCCCAAAATAATAAATAATGCAAATCCAAATATTAATAACGTCCCAAAAGATAACGTCTTAAATGAGAACATAGGCAACAAACTATCAATAGAACAGAATACCAAACTTCTCAAACCAATAACATTAAGTGAACTAAAAGACAGGATTCAAAGCCTTAAGGACAATAAAGCCCCAGGATTTGATGGATTAATAGGATAATACATTAAAGATACTTTTACAAGCTTTTGAGGAATTCAGAAAAAAGACAAGCTCATTCCCTTCCTGGAAATATGCTATGATTTCCCCTATCCAAAACAGGACAAAGACCCCAAAATAGTAACTTCATATCGTCCCATTTCACTATTAAATGTAGACTATAAAATTTTTACATCAATATTATCTAACATTAAATCAACTGATGCCCAACATAATAGGTGATGATCAAACAGGCTTCATCCTAAATAGAAGAGTACAAGACAATGTTATCAGGCTCCTTTCCTTAGTAGATCATGCTAACAGGAAAAAAAAATAGAACGATCAATTATTAGCCTAGACTTAAACAAGGCTTTAGACTCTATAAATTGGTCCTATTTATTTAAAGTATTAGAAGTATATAACCTCTCCCCTGACTTTTTCGATATAATTAACAGATTATATGTTAACTCAATATCATACATCAAAATTGGCACTTTTTTTATCAAGTCCGCTCAACATCCTAAAAGGCACTAAACAAGGCTGCCCACTCTCCCCCTTATTATTTGCCCTATCAGTAGAACCTCTAGCTAACTTCATAAGAGCAAATTCTAATATAAGGGGATTTTCTGTTAGTCCAAGCTACATTTCTAAAATACAACTTTTTGTGGACGATGTCATGCTAACAATTGGAAATATAGATTCCTCTATAGATCATATAACAAAACCCCTGCAAGTTTTTGAAGAGGTTTCAGGCCTAGGCTTTAATCACACCAAAACAGAAACATTATTAATAAATAAAAAAGTTAACATTTTACTAGGAAAACACAACAAAGAGGTTTCAGGCCTAAGCTTTAATCACACCAAAACAGAAACATTATTAATAAATAAAAAAGTTAACACTTTACTAGAAAAACACAACAATTTTAACTGGGCAAATGACACCATTAAGTACTTAGGAATATACATAAAGTCAAACTGGAATAATACTTTAAAAACAAATTACAAATACTTATTATCCACAGTTAAGGATTTTTTATATAGATGGAATAAAATGTATTTCATGACAGAAGAAAGACTGTCATTAATAAAAATGATCATATTACCCAAAATTGTGTTCTAATCCCAAACTTTAATTGCTTCCCCATCCAAAAAGGTAATGAAGCAACTAAATTATATGTTAATAAATGTCCTATGGTTTCCTCAAAAGCTAAGAATCAGCCATTCTTGGCACTACAGAAGCTGGAAAGATGGGGGAATAGAATCCCCAAATTTAGAACTTTATGCGGACTCGACCAAACTTAATGTGATGAGCCAATGGTTAAACTCCAAATATAGTTCTAATTGGAAAAATCTCCAAGCAAGTACCTTATCTAACACAGACACAAATATTGACAATATGTTTTCAGAAAATAAAAAAATCTTCCTTGTTGTCAAAGAACATTTCTACAATACCAATAAGAATAAAAAAAAAAATCTCTTTTCACTAATATATATTAGACAATTTTAAAAAGATAATAAACAAAAATCATATGACAAAAAGCTTAATATTTCCCATAGCATACACGAAGACATCTCTGGACTCTTTCAACGTATCTAAAATAAAAGTAATGGAAGAAAATGGCTTAGTTTTCTGGCACAGTTTCTCTGTGGTAATAACATCCACAAACCATGTTCTCATATGGCCAGGTATAACAAAGCACAACAACTGGTTGAACATGCAAATATTTAGAGAATACATAGTTAATGAATTCAAAATATGTCATATCACCAGCACAACACCTTTACCTAAAATACTTTCTCTTCTTTGTGAAATAAACACTTTGCATGTTAATAATATTCTATCACTGTCAAGTATATATAAATTGTTAAGAACCCAATATGCAAATCCCAGACGACTCCTTATGGAATTTCACAGAGAGAATAAACAAATCCATTTTCTCAGATAGTGATAAAGAATTAGTACTTAAATCAAATAGTAGCACAACGTCATCCCCTTCTTGGAAAATCTTCACTTGGAAATGCATCCATAGGAGCTTTATTACTCCACATAAGATGGACTTGATATCAAAAAATAATCTTAATAAATGTTGGAGATGTGAGGAAATACTTTGTACAGATTGGGTACACATGTTTCTTACATGTAAAATAGTAACTTCATTCTGGATAGAGTTCAGAAATTTCATAAAACCATTGTGGTCGGACAAGTGTGAAGTTTCTGACTCATTATTATTGTTTAATGCACCGATACCAACACATATCCCCAAAATACAGGTGCACCTTCTTTGATCCTTGCTTGCAATTGCAAGAAAAATCATTATGTCAAATTGGAAGTGTAAAAAAAAATCCTATCATTTACAGATTTTTTAATATTAGCTAAACTTGTATGTAATAGTGAGTTGCAAACTATTTCAGAAAGAACTCCTAAGATACCACATAAGAAATTAACTTGGTTGAAGCTTGAAAATCTATTAGATAAAATGTAATCACAACAATGACATTATATCTGTTATGGATTTTGTAAATAGTTATTGTTCCATGTTATGATTTTTTTAAGACTTATATTATGTATATTTATACATCATATTTCTTGTATTATTTTATTTCATGAAAATCAATAAAAAATGTTTAAAAAAAAAAAGAAAAAGAAGTGAGTGACTAAAAGGAATGAAAATTTAGAATGACTATATCAATAGATTTGTGTGTGTGTGTGTGTGTGTGTGTGTGTGTGTGTGTGTGTATCTCTGTACACTTATCATCACCTTTCGGCTGTTCCCGTTAGGGGTCGCCACAGCAGATCATCAGTTTCCATTTCTTCCTGTCCTCTGCATCTTGCTCTGTCACACCAGCCACCTGCATGTCCTCTCTCACCACATCCATAAACCTTATCTTAGGCCTTCCTCTTTTCCTGTTACCTGGTAGCTTCATCCTTAGCATATTTTTCCCAATATACTCAGCATCCCTCCTCAGCACATGTCCAAATCAACGTAATCTTGCCTCTCTGGCTTTGTCTCCAAACCTTCCAACCTGAGCTGACCCTCTAATATACTTATTCCTAATCCTGTCCACCCTCGTCACACCCAGTGCAAATCTTAACATCTTTAACTCTGCAACATCCAGCTCAAACTCCTGCCTTTTTGTCAGTGCCACTGTCTCCAACCCATATAGCATAGCTGGTCTCACTACCCTCTTGTAGACCTTCCCTTTCACTCTTACTGGTACTCGTCTGTGACAAATCACTCCTGACACTCTTCTCCACCCACTCCATCCTGCCTGTACTCTCTACTTCACCTCTCTTCCACACTCAACGTTACTCTGAACTACTGATCCCAAGTATTTAAACTCATCCACCTTCGCCACCTCTACTCCTTGCATCCTCACCATTCCTCTATCCTCCCTCTCATTCACACACACATATTTTGTCTTAGTCCTGCTGACCTTCATTCCTCTTCTCTCTAGAGCATATCTTCATCTCTCCAGGGTCTCCTCCACCTATTCCCTACTCTCACTACAGATCACAATGTCATCTGCAAACATCATAGTCCACGGGGACTTCTGTCTGATCTGAGCTGGCCTGAGCTGATCCTTGATGTAACCCCACCTCCACCTTAAACGCATCCGTCACTCCCACCGCAGACCTCACGGCTGGCACAGTACCCTCGTACATATCCTGTACCACTCTTACATACTTCTCTGACACTCCTGACTTCCTCACACAATACCACAACTCCTATCTAGGCACCCTGTCATATGCTTTCTCTAAGTCTACAAAAACACAATGCAACTCCTTCTGACCTTCTCTGTACTTCTCCATCAACACTCTCAGAGCAAACATCGCATCTGTAGTGCTCTTTACCGGCATGAAACCATACTGCTGATCACTAATCATCACGTCCCTTCTTAACCTAGCTTCCACTACTCTTTCCCATAACTTCATGCTGTGACTCATCAGTTTAATCCCTCTGTAGTTACTACAGCTCTGCACATCACCCTCATTCTTAAAAATCGGTACCAAAACACTTTCTCCATTCCTCAGGCATCCTCTCACTTTCCAAGATTTCATTAAACAATCTGGTTAAAAACTCCACTGCCATTTCACCAAAACACCTCCATGATTCCACAGGTATGTCATCTGGGCCAACAGCCTTTCCATTCTTCATAGCTATCCTTACTTCCTCCTTGCTAATCCATTGCACTTCATGATTCACTATCCCTACATCATCCAACCTTCTCTCCCTCTCATTCTCTTCATTCATCAGCCCCTCAAAGTACTCTTTCCATCTCCTCAACACACTCTCCTTGCTTGTGAGTATGTTTCCCTCATTATCCTTCATCACCTTTACCTGCTGCACATCTTTCCTAGCTCGGTCCCCCTGTCTAGCCAATCGGTAAAGGTCCTTTATCTTTGTACACTTGTAAATTTTTGCAAATATTTTGTAAATAAGAGTTATTTTTGTATATAATTAAGAGACCCTACTCTTTTGGCAAATGCTGTGGAAACTTTTTCTTCCACCTGTGCTACAACCAAGTCAAACAGATGGGACCTCTATTTAATTTATCACATGTAATGAAACTGTAACTGTCACTTATTGGAGCTTTACTCCCTGGGCCTGTACTGAAATTGGGCTTTGCCCAGATGACTTTACCAGTAAAAAAGACAGACAAAATAAAAAAAAATGAGCCAGATACAGCAGCAAACCAGAGTTTACTCTATCTAAAAGTACCATAAACTGTAGCAAAAAAATATATTGTTGATTTCAGTCACTCCTATCTGAAGACTGATTCCTCGAGGAATGGCCTGCAAGGACTCTCTTCTCCCAGCTCCAAGATGTGTAACATAGCACATGCATTGAGAGATCTTAAGAAAAAGGTTAAAGACCTAAATGAAATGCTCATTGGGGCTATATGAGTCGCCAAATGTGAAAGATTATTAAATAAATGACTTCTATCTACAGTCAGGGAACATGGAAATGACTTGAAGAAACAGTCATCTCTTTGCATACCCATTACTGCTGTAATGCATATTCACATGGCTTTCATTTTAATATGCACTGCTGTTGCAATGCGGTCTCACTTTTTATTTTTTATTTCATTTACAGTTTATCTCATAGATATCCGCATTCTCACTTGATTCTTTCTCTCAGCAACATACAGAAATATGAGATAGGGTATCTTTTCAGGCTTACTGGATATTACACTAAAAGTGAGAAATAAATCAGATTTCTCAACTCAAAGCATGAAATTTTCTCTTAAGTTGCTTTGCAGTTGGAGAAAAACTGTTGGTTGCATCTGGAGCTTTTTCTACCAATAATTGTACTTCTGCACTTACAATCACACAAAAGTCTTGAAAACAAACGCAATTCTTCATTTCTGCAGACATATTTCACCACAGCGCAACATGTGGATGATTGCCAGGATGGCCAGCAACAACACGAAGACTGTGAATTCATTTCTACTCTTAAAATGGTTTTAAATCAGTATGAATGGTCTAGAAATACCATATGACATATAACTTTACTGCAAGGTCACTAGCACTTAAAGTTATATATCTCATATATTATATACAGTCTCAAAACTTCATGCCACGTTTTTCAGATGGCTTTACAAGTTTTAAGCATAAAGTGCAAAGAAAATGCACACATATGTTGCTGAGTCAGCCTTGTGCATCTACAGTAAACAGCAAATCTAAAGATTCTGTAGGTCTTATCTAAATGAAACTGCCTTATCCAGCCACATGCTGAGTTCCACCAATGGCCACATCACTATCTGGATGTTGCCAGAACATAAAGTTACTAAAGGCAATGGCACAGATCAAGTATCATATTGGGCCAGACAGAGTTACGTTAAGCTACAAGAATGATGTGTGTAGTTTATTCATGTAGAATAGAGAGAGAGAAACCTCAGACTATAAGCCAGTCAACCAGGATTTGATTAGAGACGGCTGTGAAAGGAAATGAATGACAAGTTAGGACATTCGTGCTTCTATCCGATTAGAAGGTTAAGGGGTGCGTGCCCAGGTTGTGTGTAATCCCTAGTGGAGATCAGGGATTGCCAAAGGCACTCTGCTTTCTAAGGGCAGGCTCCTTGAGAGGAATGCTTCTCAAAGAAATGGGACACATGCTCTTCTCTTACATGACTTGCTAGGAATTTCACTCTGCTCCTTGGGATGGAGCAAGAATGAGAAGGGA
This sequence comes from Protopterus annectens, assembly GCF_019279795.1. NCBI lineage: Eukaryota > Metazoa > Chordata > Ceratodontiformes > Protopteridae > Protopterus > Protopterus annectens. The sequence goes on from NC_056750.1 coordinate 35,542,957, forward strand.
AATGTTTAGGCTTAAACAGCAAAAATAAAGAGCTGGCAAGATGTCACCACTCCTGTCTCATACCCCTGAAGTGGAATGAATGGGCAAAATTGTTTTTACATCTGGATAACCAGAACGAAGGTTTCTTAGTTAACAAGAAATCAGAAGCAAAAAGAAAAATAGGTAATTACAACTCCATATGGAGCCAACGACATTGCAAATCACTAGTAAGATGCATAGGTTATCCCAAACTACACGTACAAACTGTTTAAACATTGCATGCTGTTTTTTTCTAAACAAGCACAAGCTGTACATACTGGCTATACCACATATCTGGACCTTTACATATTAGTTGTACATCGCATATTATTGTCAATGCTTTTCAAAGGTCATTCATACACTATCACTAGTCCAGATATCAAACGTGATGTTACCCTAAAAGCTTTATAACCTGAGATAATTAAAAAGCACCATTTATAAACCTAGATCCGCTGGTCATCAATCTACTTGCTATCTGTTCCCCTATCAGGTATTCTGATTTTCAGCACTTGCCTGCCACTGCACCATTTCCAGAGTAATGCCACTGGCCACTGAGCATAAGCTTTTCATAAAAAGACCACTCAGGGAAGTTAGGTGCTGCACGCCATCAAAGTATGTTCACTCACAGCAATGACAGATCAATTTCCCTCAGCGGCCTGAAGAAGCACTACTGCAAGAAAACTGCCCCCCCACTACAGTGCATGTAGTAAGTCTCTGCTTAACAAGTCACTCTACACCACCTTTGGTTTTCTTGCTTCTTTCTGAAATCTTTAAATGGTATTGGATGAAATTAAAGTGATCATTTTTTAAATATTTATATTTTCTGCTTCTCATTCCACAGTGTGTAGCCTACAGATGTTCTCGCCACCCTGCCCCCCAGCTCAACCCCAGATCTTTCAAATGCTCCTTACTGGGTACCCCAGCTATGATCTCCCATCTCCTTGGGAAAGTAACCCAAAGCTAGCATCTGTGAGTAAGGGATTCTAAGGGAAGCTGTGTGCATCAAGTCAAAAGTTGTCATTTAAGTGGTGGGCAGTCACAGTCCCCACCTGTGAGAAGTACCTAGTATAACATCAGGACATTTTCACCAGTTTCCTTGTACTTCCTGCGATTATCTACAAGGCTCCTCATTCTTACCAGAAGTCATGCAGGCATTGGGCTTCCCCGAATCCTCCCTCCTGGAGCTGGAGAGCTGTCTGTTGGCCACTTCATCATATCCCCCACCCCAGCCAGTCCTACTGGCATCCCAAGTCTGTTCCGGAGTGCAGGTTAGCAGCAGCTCAAATGGACACACTGCCTCTGCTCCTTTGAGCTGGCTTGGAATTAAAGTAATAATCTGTAGAAGTGCAGACAACCTTCACTTTAAAACTAGAACATTTGTTTTTATGCTCTGAATAGCTTCTGATTTGAGAGAGCAAACTTTAAAATTCATAACACGTCACACTGTTTCCCTTTCTGCAGTTCTTCAGCATCACTCTTCATATTTAAGAATATTTGCATAAAACCAATATTTGCACCCACCTGACACTTTATTTATGGAGCTCAACCACCCCAGTTTTCCATTAGTAACTGTTAACTGTGAAATTGTCATATCACTTGAAGTAATCAAAGGAAACTTGCTTTTGAATATATCACAGCAACATACAATATTAAAGACAAAAAATACTGATTAATGATCATAATCAAAGCATCTTCACAGTAGTTTTTAACCTGAATGTTTTAATTTTTTTTAATTTACATGGCATTTCTTGCAACTGTAGTACTTTAACTCAGCACTATTTTATATTACACTTACGTAAACTGCTTAAAACACCATGTTTAATAATCTGATTCTGAAACACACCTGCTTGCTAAATGAAATATCTGCTGTTATTGCTTTCAGTAAAGGCAAAGTATACCAGGTCTGTGGTGAAGAACTGGCATTTGACATGTTTCAGAGCTGAACCAGCTTTGACTGACTGAGAATCGAGAACAGTTCTCCAAGAACTGTCCCTCACTGCGAAGTTGACGCTTGCTCAGTCAGCTCTTCCTTACTTCAGCAATGATTTGTTAACGAGGTAGGCCCACTAGACACACAATACCTTTTCAGGAGCTACAAGGAAGAAATGTCTGCTTAAATGACTTCCTCAAGTGATTCAGTAGGCAAATCAGGACTCAGGGAATCAAAACCTGTACCGCAGGAACTACAGCTCTCAGCCTTAATTTGTTCCAACTGTCAGACATCAAATATTTGTTGGTATGTGTAACCTCTGTATAGACTATATAGATGTAACATTGGCTGGTGTGTGCAAACCTGTTTACAGACTACAGATGTAACATTGGCTGGTGTGTGTAAACCTGTTTACAAACTACAGATGTAATATTTGTTGGTATATGTCAACCTGTTTACAGACAACAAATGTGATATTTGTTGGTGTGTGTACACCTGTTTCCAGACTGCAGATGGAATATTTGTTGGTGAGTGTAACCTGTTTACAGACTACAGATGTAATATTTGTTGGTGTGGGATGTTATATGTGTTACTGTGTGTAACCTGTTTACAGACTACAGATCTAATATTGGTATATGTAAACCTGTTTACATAATACAGATGTAATATTTGTTGGTACATATAAAGCTATTTACATACTACAGATATTTGTTGGCATATGTAAGCCTGCTTACAGACTACAGATGTAATATTTGTTGGCAAATGTAGACCTGTTTACAGACTACAGATGTAATATTTGTTGGTGTGTATAACCTGTTTACAGACTACAGACATAATATGTGTTGGTGTGTGTAACCTGTTTACCGACTACAGATGTAATATTTGTTGGCATATGTAAACCTGTTTACTGACTACAGATGTAATATTTGTTGGCATATATAAACCTGTTTACAGACTACAGATGTAATATTTGTTGGGATGAATGTAATATTTGTTGGTGTTTGTACACCTGTTTACAAACTGTAGATGTAACATTTCTTGGGGGGATGTAATATTTGCTGGCGTGTATACACCTGTTTACAGACTGCAGGCATAATATTTGCTGGTATGTGTAACTATTTACATACTACAGATGTAACATTTGTCAGTATGTGTAACCTGTTTAGACTACAGATGTAGTATTTGTCTGTAGATGTAAACCTGTTTACAGACTACAAATGTAATATTTGTAGATCTATGTAAACCTGTTTACAGCCTACAGATGTAATATTTGTTGGGGTGGATATATTTGTTGGTGTGTGTACACCTGTTAACAGACCGCAGATGTAATATTTGTTGCTGTGTGTAACCTGTTTATAAACTACAGATGTAATATTTGTTGGTGTGTGGATGTAATATTTGTTGGTGTGTGGATGTAATATTTGTTGGTGTGTAAACCTGTTTGCAGACTACAGATGTAATATTTGTTGGTGTGTGCAACCTGTTTACAAACTACAGATGTAATATTTGTTGGTGTGGGTATGATATGTATTAATGTGTGTAACCTGTTCACATACTACAGATGTAATATTTGTTGGTATATGTAAACCTGTTTACAGACTATATATATATATATTTGTTGGTATATGTAAACCTGTTTACAGACTACAGATGGTCGTTTTTGTGTTTAAATTACCTGTTTAACTGTTGTATGCTACACACTCAAGTGTGATAGCCATTTCTGTGCATTTAAAGTGTTTTTTTTTATTGTATCTGCTTTATTTTTTGAAAAAAAAAAAAAAAAACATTGGTTTTCCCGCCTTTCTAAGCTAGTATAGTCCAGTTTTCAGGTTAGTGCTACATTTAGGGCTTTGTTACAAGTTTCTGTGTTTGCTCATACCTTACTTGGACAGAAGGATGTTTCTCAGTTCACCTGTGAGAGAGGGGAGCTTTGAGCAGCTTATCTGTCCCTGGAGGAGTGGTTTCAGCCCAAAAATTAGTAGTTTATTGGCCATTTTGGACTAATTTCTACTCTTTCATTTCCCTGTTATAAAACCCGCATTTGTGAGGTTTTTGCACTTATATACAGCTCGGCAAGCTCCTGTCTGGTGCCCTGCAGAGTTCTACAGCAGCAGAGAGACAAAAGAGAGACTTTGGAGTGATTAAGTATCATTTTTCTGCATTTTCTTGCTACCTTTAGCTAATTTCACCTAAAACACCATTTTTTTTATAGTTTCTGTAATTTAAAAAGCTTGTTTCAGCTACATATTGTACTTATTTTACTGCCTGCACTAACAAACTTGTTTTTGTGTTTAAATTACCTATTTAACTGTCTTAGGCTACACATGAGGTAGCCATTTCTGTGCATTTAAAGTGTTCTTTTGATTGTATCTGCTTTATTTTCAGAAGAAAAAAATACTTGTTTTCCCGCCTTTCTAAGCTAGTATAGTCCAGTTTTCAGGTTAGCGCTGAATTCAGGGCTGTGTTACAAGTTTCTGTGTTTGCCCATACCTTACCTGGATAGAAGGAAGTTTTTCTGTTCACCTGTGAGAGAGGGAAGCTTTGAGCAACCTATCTGTCCCTGGAGGAGTAGTTTCATCCCAGAAATTAGTAGTTTATTGGCCATTTTGGGCTAATTTCTCTCTCTTTCATTTCCCTGCTATAAAACCTGGTTTTGCACACCGGCCAGCGCCAGTTAGCTAGGGTATAACTTTTCCCGGCTCCACAAAGTCTACTCTTCAATTTTTCCCTTGGTACTAGACAAACTTTCAACTTAAGCACTCAAACCATTCACTTCTCAGCCCGGCACTTGTTCAAAACTCATAGCAAGCACTAATAAAACTTAGCATTAGACCCCCCCTATACTGCAGAGAAGGACAAGGCTCTCTATTCGACCTTACCAGCCAATCAGTAAAACAGTTCACTGCACCTATTCAGGCATGTCCAAAGGGCAGTTTCAGATGTATTCTCTGGTCCAGCTGGTGAATCTGGGCATTTTGAGGCAATGTTACAACTGCCTCATGTACACAGACAACCGGCTCCTCCTACCACCAAACACTAACACATGCGAGAGATGCAATTATACAGCCAAACTGGAGGCTAAGCTCTCTTAACCCAAGACTGGACCAGACAGTCAAGAGGAGAAGGTAATTACTTGCATCACACCACCAGTCTCACATAGACCTATGAAACCAGCACCGGCAAAAAACACACATAAACACACAAAAACATACTAGAAGGCTCTAAATACAAATCTGCAAAAGCAACAGAGACCTCCAAAGCAGATATCCAAGCAACCTCCACCCCCCAACACAAACCATGAAACACATACTTCACAAAACCAGTGTGCCAGGCAATCACAGTCCTTAAGGCAAAATAACATACCCAATGCACTAGTAATAGGTGACTCTATAGTCAGGCACACTGATGTCCCACTCACTAGGCTGAACATGGAGAAGGTTACTGTTTGCTGCCTGTCGGGTGCCAGGATCCGCCACATAACATAAGCAGTCAGGTCACTCCAGAACAAGTACAAATACGACTCTGTCATTGCCCATGTTGGTGTGAATGACCTGAACCATACCTCCCCTGGACTACATGAAGAGAGACATGGAGGAGCTCTCTGATCAAGTAGCGCAAGCCGGTATGACCCTGACCCTGAGTAGCATCCTGCCCTCACCAAGAATGATACTACGGTATAAAAAAATAATTATCAATTTCAACAACTGGCTAGACTTCTGGTGTCATTCAAAGGGGATCCAGTGTCTGTCAGCCTGGGATGACATGCTCGACAAGCCACGCTGCTTCATTAGAGATGGCTTGCACCTGTCACCCTTAGGCTTTCGAATACTGGCCAAGGCTCTTGCCACCCCCATAGTGCCTTTTTTAGGCAAACCTCAAAAGACAAACCCACCGCCATAAATAGCACAAGTAACAAAAACTGAGGGTAATGCTGCTCAATGCCAGAAGTCAAAACCTCAAAATGCACACACTCGAGCCACTCCTCAGTATGGAGAAAATCGATATATGTGAAGTAACAGAAACCTGGTGTAAGACTGCAGAGAGCACACCAGCACTACCAGACTACAACTCATACCATACATTTCGGCCACAAAACCCGAACAGAAATACAAAATGTGGGCCATCAACGATACCCACACCTCCAGGTTAGTGGCACAGTACGATGCTTCAGAGATCATCCACGTGCAACTAACAACGGGCAAAACTGCAATTCAAATTGTAGCTTGCTACAGATCACCCACCATGTACCAGGACCCCCTATTTTGCATTTCTGGAAACACTGGGAAACATAAAGGTCCTATCAAACTCTCTGATATTGGGTGATTTCAATTACACAAACATTAACTGGGTGAACTACTCAAGTACTAACTCCCTTGCCCAACATTTCCTAGAATTTATAAACTCAAACACCCTGGATCAACTGGTCAGCACCCCCACCAGAGGTGACAACATACTGGACCTGGTCATCACCAACATGGGCGACCGGTATTCCACACCGGAGGTCAACCCCTTGCTGGTTAGATCTAACCATAAACTAATCACTCTGGATAAACACATTCCACCCCCACCCCCAGTCAAAGAAACCACGGTGAAAAACTTTTCAAAGGCAAACTTCACATTACTTAAGACTGAGGTGGAAAGTTTCAAAGTCCCCATGCCAAAGGATAACGCTATCCAAGCTGCAAAATCCTTTACTAATGCACTCTACGAGCACCTACAAAAATGTATGGATCGTGCTATCCCAAGCAAAACCAAGACTCACTCCTCCAAGAAAAGGAAACCAGTCTGGTGGACCCTTGCCATAAACACTCTATACAATAGGAGGAGGAAACTAGTGCAGAAAAATGTAAAATCCCAAGAAGGGAAGACATCCCTGAACAGCATCAGCAAGAAACTACGATCCCTCATAAAAATCATCCAAGGCTAGCTTCGAAAGAAAAATTGTCAAGGACTCCAAAGATAACCACAAGGCATTCTTTAGCTATGTCAAGAATCTAAGTGGCAATTCTCAGATCTGCTCTGAGTTAGTGCAGACTGGCACAAAATACACTGAACTGATCGATATTGCCAACATCCTGGCAGACAGGTTCAGTGCAAACTTCACCCACCTCTCACCCCCAAAAGGGCCCATAACCATACCAGAAGAACGAAGTGCCCCTAAAATAGCAGACACTCGGGTTAAAAAAGCCCTCTCCAAAGCCAAAAACACAGCATCAATGGGACCCGATGGTGTCCCAGGCTGCGTCCCATATGAGCTTAAAGATGAACTAACCCCTCACCTAAACACTGTTCAAACTCAGCCTCTCCACAGGCTACGTGCCCACAGAGTGCCGCACAGCAACAGTTATTCTGCTCCACAAAGGTGGAGCCACAACAGATCCCAGGAACTATCGCCCTATAAACCTGACTAGCTTGGTCTGCAAGGCTATGGAGCGCATCATCATGGATCTCATAAACAGAGACATTGGGAAGCTCCAAACACTGGACCCTACCCAGTTCGGCTGTGTTAAGGGAAGATCATGCCTCCTAAACCTACATGACTTCATTGAGACAGTTATGAAGTGTACAGACGAGGGAAAGGTGGTCAACACAGCCTACCTAGACCTCGCAAAGGCCTTCGACACCATTCCCCATTCAGGTATTATAGACAAGCTCACCAGCCTAAACAAACCCCTACGTCACTAGATGGGTTGCCAACTGGCTCACGGACAGAACCCACATGGTAAGAGTTGCGGGAGCTAGGTCTAACTCTAAACCGGTTACAAGTGGCGCTCCCCAGGGCTCAGTCCTAGGACCCCTCCTGTTCGGCATATACTTCTCGGAGGCACAGGCAAGCACAGAAGGACTATGGCTGACCACGTTCGCAGATGACTGCAAACTAGGGGCTATAATTGACTCTCCGGTGGACACAGACATCCTCCAAAAGAGTCTCACTGAGACAGATACCTGCCTAAATGCCAAAAAGTGCATAGTCATCCCCTTTGGAAAAAACAAAGTACCCACAAACTACCACATAGTTGGTAGCCCCCTAAATATGGAAGACGTAATAAGGGATCAGGGGACTCAAGTAGATAGTAATCTCACCTTTGATAATCACATTGCCAAAGTGGTTAGAAAATACTTCTACGTGGCCCACCTAATCACGAAAGGGTTTGCATCCAGATCAAAAGAGGTCATTGTGTCCCTCTACGCATCACTCATCAGACCCATCATAGAGTACAATGCCCCATTTCGGATGTACCTTACAAGACACCTTCAACAGCTGGAAAGACCACAGAAGTACCTCGCCAAGAGGATCACTGGCCTCAAACAGATGCCCTATGCAGCTCAACTGAAGAAACTCCAGCTGTACTTGGTTGCATACCGCCTACTCAGAGGTGATCTCTGCCTGACATAGAAGGCCATGTCCAACCCAGAATTGATAGCATGCTCCACCTAAAGCAAACCATATCCCCTCGAGCCACATGCTCTAGGGATCTAAACCTCACCACAACAATAAATAGGACGTGCTGGAGGGATAGATTCCTGTCCCAGAGACTTCCCATGCTCTAGAACAAGATTCCAATCTACATTAGGCAGAGCTCCTCGCTAACCCTCATCAAGAGAAACCTTGACAAGTGGATAGGAAACAAAGTTTACCCCGGGGATCACTTCAATGGCTCTGCTGGACACAGACACAGGGAACTAATCTAAGGGGGCGGCGAAAGGCAACACATTCCAGCTAGGCTTATAAATGTCTTCGGGCATATAGCCTAGTACCTACCTATGATATAATATCTGTTGGTATATATAAACCTATTTATATAATACAGATGCAATATTTGTTGGATATGCAAACCTGTTTACAGACTACATATATATTTGTTGGTATATGTAAACCTGTTTACATACTACAGATGTAATATTTGTTGGTATATGTAAACCTGTTTACAGACTACATATATCTTTGTTGGTATACGTAAACCTGTTTACAGACTACAGATATAATATTTGTTGGTATATGTAAACCTATTTACATAATACAGATGTAATATCTGTTGATGTGTGGATGCAATATCTGTTGGTGTGTGTAAACCTGTTTACAGACTTCTTCTTTCGGCTTTTTCCAGGCTAGGGGTCGCCACAGCGGATCATCTGTCCGCTCATGATTGGCAGTGAGGTTTTACGGTGTCGAGTTGCCAGCCAAGCGCCCAACCTTCCACAGAAGGCACACACTCACACCTAAGGCTAATTTTAGAGTGTCCAATCCACCATGTCTTTGGGATGTGGGAGGAAACCGGAGCACCCGGAGGAAACCCACGCGACCACAGGGAGGACATGCAGACAACGCACAGAAGGCACCCCAGCCGAGAATCAAACCGGAGAACCTCTTGCTGTGAGGCGGCAACGCTAACCGCTACACCACCGCGGCCGCCCCAAACCTGTTTATAGACTACAGATGTAATATTTGTTGGTATGTGCAACTTGTTTACAGACTACAGATGTAATATTTTTTGGTCTGTAAAACCTGTTTACAGACTACAAATGTAATATTTGTTGGAGTGTATAACCATTTTATAGACTACAGATGTAATATTTGTTGGTATATGTAAACCTGTTTACAGACTGCAGATGCAATATTTGTTGGTATATGTAAACCTGTTTACAGACTACAGATGCAATATTTGTTGGTATATGTAAACCTGTTTACAAACTACAGATGTAGAATTTGTTGGGATGGATGTAATATTAATTGGTGTGTGTACACCTGTTTACAGATGCCAGATGTAACATTTGTTGGTGTGTGTAATCTGTTTACAGGCTACAGATGTAACATTTGTTGGTGTGTGTAACCTGTTTACAGACTACAGATGCAGTATTTCTTGGTGTGTGTAACCTGTTTACAGACTACAGATGTAATATTTGTTGACATATGTAAACCTGTTTACAGACTACAGATGCAATATTTGTTGGCATATATAAACATGTTTACATACTACAGATGGTGTGTGTAACCTGTTTACCAAACACAGATGTAATATTTGTTGGCATGTCTAACCTGTTTACAGATTACAGATGTAATATTTGTTATTGTGCTGATGCAACATTTGTGAGTGTAACCTGTTTACCGACTACAGATGTAATATTTCTTGGGTGGGGGGATGTAATATTTGTTGGTGTGTGTACACCTGTTTACAGACTGCAGACATAATATTTGTTGGTGTGTGTAACCAGTTTACAGACTGCAGATGCAATATTTGTTGGTGTGTGTAACCTGTTTACAGACTACAGATGTAACATTTTTTGGTATATGTAAACCTGTTTACAGACTACAGATGCAATATTTGTTGGAATATGTAAACCTGTTTACAGGTGCAATATTTGTTGGTATATGTAAACCTGTTTACAAACTACAGATGTAGAATTTGTTGGGATGGATGTAATATTAATTGGTGTGTGTACATCTGTTTACAGACTCCATATGTAACATTTGTTGGTGTGTGTAATCTGTTTACAGGCTACAGATGTAACATTTGTTGGTGTGTGTAACCTGTTTACAAACTACAGATGCAGTATTTCTTGGTGTGTGTAACCTGTTTACAGACTACAGATGTAATATTTGTTGACATATGTAAACCTGTTTACAGACTACAGATGCAATATTTGTTGGCATATATAAAATGTTTACATACTACAGATGGTATGTGTAACCTGTCTACCAAACACAGATGTAATATTTGCTGGCATGTCTAACCTGTTTACAGATTACAGATGTAATATTTGTTATTGTGCTGATGCAACATTTGTGAGTGTAACCTGTTTACAGACTACAGATGTAATATTTCTTGGGGGGATGTAATATTTGTTGGTGTGTGTACGCCTGTTTACAGACTGCAGATGTAATATTTGTTGGTGTGTGTAACCTGTTTACATACTACAGATGTAACATTTGTCGGTGTGTGTAACCTGTTTAGACTACAGATGTAATATCTGTCTGTAGATGTAAACCTATTTACAGACTACAGATGTAATATTTGTGCAGATATGTAAACCTGTTTACACACTACAGATGCAATATTTGTTGGTATATGTAAACCTGTTTACAGACTACAGATGCAATATTTGGTGGGGTGGATATAATATTTGTCAGTGTGTGTACACCTGTTTACAGACTACATATGCAATATTTGTTGCTGTGTGTAACCTGTTTATAGACTACAGATGTAATATTTGTTGGCATGTGGATGCAATATTTGTTGGTGTGTGGATGTAATATTTGTTGGTGTGTAAACTTGTTTACAGACTACAGATATACTATTTGTTGGTGTGTGCAATCTGTTTACAAGCTACATATATATTTGTTGGTGTGGATATGATATGTATTAGTGTGTGTAACCTGTTTACATACTACAGTTGTAATATTTGTTGGTATATGTAAACCTGTTTACACACTACAGATATAATATTTGTTGGTGTGGATATGATATCTATTAGTGTGTGCAACCTGTTTACATACTACAGTTGTAATGTTTGTTGGTATATGCAAACCTGTTTACAGACTACATATGCAATATTTGTTGATGTGTGGATGCAATATTTGTTGGTGTGTGTAAACTTGTTTGCAAACTACACATGTAATATTTGTTGGTGTGTGCAACCTGTTTACAGACTACATATGTAATATTTGTTGGAGTGTCTAACCACTTTACAGACTACAGATGTAATATTTGTTGATATATGTAAACCTGTTTACATACTACAGATGCAATATTTGTTTGTATATGTAAACCTGTTTACAGACTACAGATGTAGAATTTGTTGGGATGGATGTAACATTAATTGGTGTGTGTACACCTGTTTACAGACAACAGATGTAACATTTGTTGGTGTGTGTAACCTTTTACAGACTACAGATGTAATATTTGTTGGAGTGTATAACCATTTTACAGACTACAGATGTAATATCTGTTGGTATATGTAAACCTGTTTACAAACTACAAATGTAATATTTGTTGGTATATGTAAGCCTGTTCACAGACTACAGATGCAGAATGTGTTGGGGGTGGATGTAATATTTATTGGTGTGTGTGACCTGTTTACAGACTACAGATGCAATATTTGTTGGTATATGTAAACCTGTTTACAAACCACAGATGTAGATTTTTTTGGGATGGATGTAATATTAATTGGTGTGTGTGCACCTGTTTACAGACTCCAGATGTAACATTTGTTGGTGTGTGTAATCTGTTTACAGGCTACAGATGTAACATTTGTTGGTGTGTGTAACCTGTTTACAGAATACAGATGCAGTATTTGTTGGTGTGTGTAACTTGTTTACAGACTACAGATGCAATATTTGTTGGCATATATAAAAATGTTTACATTCTACAGATGGTGTGTGCAACCTGTTTACCAAACACAGATGTACTATTAGTTGGCATGTCAAACCTGATTACAGATGTAATATTTGTTAGTGTGCTGATGCAACATTTGTGAGTGTAACCTGTTTACAGACTACAGATGTAATATTTCTTGGGGGGGATGTAATATTTGTTGGTGTGAGTACACCTGTTTACAGACTGCAGACGTAATATTTGTTGGTGTGTGTAACCTGTTTGCATACTACAAATGTAACATTTGTCGGTGTGTGTAACCTGTTTAGACTACAGATGTAATATTTGTCTGTAGATGTAAACCTATTTACAGACTACAGATGTAATATTTGTACAGATATGTAAACCTGTTTATACACTACAGATGTAATATTTGTAGGTATATGTAAACCTGTGTAAAGACTACAGATGTAATATTTATTGCTGTGTGTAACCTGTTTATAGACTACAGATGTAATATTTGTTGGTGTGTGCAATCTGTTTACAGACAACAGATATATTTGTTGGTGTGGATATGATATGTATTAGTGTGTGTAACCTGCTTACATACTACAGTTGTAATATTTGTTGGTATATGTAAACCTGTTTACAGACTATAGATGCAATATTTGTTGATGTGTGGATGCAATATTTGTTGGTGTGTGCAACCTGTTTACAGACTACAGATGTAATATTTGGTGGAATGTTTGACCATTTTACAGCCTACATATGTAATATTTGTTGATATATGTAAACCTGTTTACATACTACACATGCAATATTTGTTGGTATATGTAAACCTGTTTACAGACCACAGACGTAGAATTTGTTGGGATGGATATAATATTTATTGGTGTATGTACACCCGTTTACAGACTGCAGATGCAATATTTGTTCGTGTATGCAACCTGTTTACTGACTGCAGATGTAACATTTGTTGGTGTGTGCAACCTGTTTACAGACTACAGATGCAATATTTGTTGGTGTGTGTAACCTGTTTACAGACTACAGACGTACTATGTGTTGGTGTGTGTAACCTGTTTACAGACTACAAATGTAATATTTGTTAGTATATGTAAACCTGTTCACAGACTACAGATGCAATATTTGTTTGTATATGTAAACCTGTTTACAGACTACAGATGTAGAATTTGTTGGGATGGATATAACATTAATTTGTGTGTGCAACCTTACAGACTACAAATGTAATACTTGTTGGTATATGTAAACCTGTTCACAGACTGCAGATGTAGAATTTGTTGGGATGGATGTAATATTAATTGGTGTGTGTACACCTGCTTACAGACTCCACATGTAACATTTGTTGGTGTGTGTAACCTGTTTACAGACTAAAGATGCAATATTTGTTAGTGTGTATAAACCTGGTGACAGACGTAATATTTGTTGGGGTGTATATACCTGTTTACAGACTGCAGATATAATATTTGCTGTTCTGTGTAACCTGTTCACATACTACAGATGTAATATTTGTTGGTGTGTAACCTGTTTGAAAACTACAGATGTAATATTTGTAGGTAACCTGTTTACAGACTACAAATGTAATATTTGTTGGTGTATATAAACTTGTTTATAGACTGCAGATGTATTTGTTGATGTGTGTAACCCATTTACAGACTACAGATGTAATGTATGATGGTGTGTACCTCTGTTTACAGACGACAGCTGTAATATCTGTTGGAGTGTGTAAAGACTACAGATGTAATATTTGTTAGTGTATGGATGTAATATTTGTTGGTGTGTGAAAACCTGCCTACAGACTACAGATGTAATATTTGCTGGTGTGTGCAGCCTGTTTACAGACTATAGATGTAATATTTTCTGGTGTGTGTAACCTGTTTACAGCCTACAGCTGTAATATCTCTTGGAGTGTGTAACCAGTTTACAGACTACAGATGTAATATTTGTTGGTATATGTAAAACCGTTTACATACTTCAGCTATAACACTTGTTGGTATATGTAAACCTGTTTCCATAGTACAGATGTAATATTTGTTGGTATATGTAAATCTGTTTACACAGTACACATGAAATATTTGTTGGAGTGGATGTAATATTGGTTGGTGTGTACACCTGTCTACATACTACAGATGTAGTATTTGTTGTTATATGTAAACCTGTTTGCAGACTACAGATGTAATATTTGTTGATGTGTGTGCACCTGTTTACAGACCACAGATGCAACATTTGTTGATGTGGAATCTGTTTACAGACTACAGATGTAATATTTGTTGGTATATATAAACATGTTTACATACTACAGATAGTGAGTGTAACCTGTTTGCAGACTACAGATGTAATATTTGTTGGTGTGTGTATCCTGTTTATATACTACAGATATAATATTTGTTGGTATATGTCAACCTGTTTACAGACTACAGATGTAATATTTGTAGGTATATGTAAACCTGTTTACAGACTACAGATGTAATATTTGTTGGGGTGGATATATTTGTTGGTGTGTGTACACCTGTTTACAGACTACATATGTAATATTTGTTGCGGTGTGTAACTTGTTTATAGACTACAGATGTAATATTTGTTGGCATGTGGATGCAATATTTGTTGGTGTGTAGATGTACTATTTGTTGGCATGTAAACTTGTTTACAGACTACAGATATAATATTTATTGGTGTGGATATGATATGTATTAGTGTGTGTAACCTGTTTACATACTACAGTTGTAATATTTGTTGGTATATGTAAAGCTGTTTACAGACTACAGATGTAATATTTTTTGATATGTGGATGCAATATTTGTTGGTGTGTGTAAACCTGTTTGCAGACTACAGATGTAATATTTGTTGGAGTGTCTAACCATTTTACAGACTACAGATGTAATATTTGTTGATATATGTAAACCTGTTTACATACTACAGATGCAATATTTGTTTGTATATGTAAACCTGTTTACAGACTACAGATGTAGAATTTGCTGGGATGGATGTAACATTAATTGGTGTGTGTGCACCTGTTACAGACTCCAGATGTAACATTTGTTGGTGTGTGTAACCTTTTACAGACTACAGATGTAATATTTTTTGGAGTGTATAACCATTTTACAGACTACAGATGTAATATCTGTTGGTATATGTAAACATGTTTACAAATTACAAATGCAATATTTGTTGATATATGTAAACCCATTTACAGACTACAGATGTAATATCTGTTGGTATATGTAAACCTGTTTACAAACTACAGATGTAGAATTTGTTGGGATGGATGTAATATTAATTGGTGTGTGTACACCTGTTTACAGACTCCAGATGTAACATTTGTTGGTGTGTGCAATCTGTTTACAGGCTACAGATGTAACATTTGTTGGTGTCTGTAACCTGTTTACAGACTACAGATGCAGTATTTCTTGGTGTGTGCAACCTGTTTACAGACTACAGATGTAATATTTGTTGACATATGTAAACCTGTTTACAGACTACAGATGCAATATTTGTTGGCATATATAAAAATGTTTACATACTACAGATGGTGTGTTTAACCTGTTTACCAAACACAGATGTACTATTAGTTGGCATGTCAAACCTGTTTACAGATTACAGATGTAATATTTGTTAGTGTGCTGATGGAACATTTGTGAGTGTAACCTGCTTATAGACTACAGATGTAATATTTGTCTGTAGATGTAAACCTATTTACAGACTACAGATGTAATATTTGTAAAGATATGTAAACCTGTTTAAACACTACAGATGCAATAATTGTTGGTATATGTCAACCTGTTTACAGACTACAGATGTAATATTTGTAGGTATATGTAAACCTGTTTACAGACTACAGATGTAATATTTGTTGGGATGGATATATTTGTTGGTGTGTGTACACCTGTTTACAGACTACAGGTGTAATATTTGTTGCTGTGTGTAACCTGTTTATAGACTACAGATGTAATATTTGTTGGTGTGTGTGCAATCTGTTTACAGACTACAGATATATTTGTTGGTGTGGATATGACATGTATTAGTGTGTGTAACCTGTTTACATACTACAGTTGTAAAATTTGTTGGTATATGTAAACCTGTTTACAGACTACATATATATTTGTTGGTATATGTAAACCTGTTTACAGACTACAGATATAATATTTGTTGGTGTGGATATGACATGTATTAGTGTGTGTAACCTGTTTACATACTACAGTTGTAATATCTGTTGGTATATGTAAACCTGTTTACAGACTACAGATGCGATATTTGTTGATGTGTGGATGCAATATTTGTTGGTGTGTGTAAACCTGTTTGCAGACTACAGATGTAATATTTGTTGGTGTGTGCAACCTGTTTACAGACTACAGATGTAATATTTGTTGGAGTGTCTAACCATTTTACAACCTACAGATCTAATATTTGTTGATATATGTAAACCTGTTTACATACTACAGATGCAATATTTGTTGGTGTGTGTAACCTGTTTACAGACTACAGGCACACTATGTGTTGGTGTGTGCAACCTGTTTACAGACTACAAATGTAATATTTGTTGGTATATGTAAACCTGTTCACAGACTACAGATGCAATATTTGTTTGTATACGTAAACCTGTTTACAGACTACAGATGTAGAATTTGTTGGGATGGATGTAACATTAATTGGTGTGTGTACACCTGTTTACAGACTCCAGATGTAACATTTGTTGGTGTGTGTAACCTTTTACAGACTACAGATATAATACTTGGTGTGTATAACCTGTTAACAGACTACAGATGTAATATTTGTTGATATATGTAAACCTGTTTACATACTATAGATGCAATATTTGTTGATATATGTAAACCTGCTTACACACTACACATACAATATTTGTTGGTATATATATGAACCTGTTTACAGACCACAGATGTAGAATTTGTTGGGATGGATGTAATATTAATTGGTGTGTGTACACCTGTTTACAGACTCCAGATGTAACATTTGTTGGTGTGTGTAACCTGTTTACAGACTAAAGATGCAATATTTGTTGGTGTGTATAAACCTGGTGACAGACTACAGATGTAATATTTTTTGGGGTGTGTACACCTGTTTACAGACTGCAGATATAATATTTGCTGGTCTGTGTATGTGTGTAACCTGTTTGAAAACTACAGATATAATATTTGTCGGTATATGTAAACCTGATTACAGACTACAAATTTAATATTTGTTGGTGTTTATCAACTTGTTTACAGAATGCAGATGCAATATTTGATGATGTGTGTAACCCATTTACAGACTACAGATGTAATATATGATGGTGTGTGTAAACCTGCATACAGACTACAGATGTAATATTTGCTGGTGTGTGTAACCTGTCTTCAGACTTCAGATGTAATATTTGGGTGTGTGTAACCTATTTACAGCCTACCGCTGTAATATCTCTTGGAGTGTGTAACCAGTTTACAGACTACAGATGTAATATTTGTTGGTATATGTAAAACTGTTTACATACTTCAGCTGTAATACTTGTTGGTATATGTAAACCTGTTCCCATAGTACAGATGTAATATTTGTTGGTATATGTAAACCTGTTTACAGACTACATATATATGTATTGGTATATGTAAACATATTTACAGACTACAGATGCAATATTTGTTGATGTGTGGATGAAATATTTGTTGGTGTGTGTAAACCTGTTTGCAGACTACAGATGTAATATTTGTTGGTGTGTGCAACTGTTTACAGATTACAGATGCAATATTTGTTGGGAGTGTCTAACCATTTTACAGACTACAGATGTAATATTTGTTGATATATGTAAACCTGTTTACATACTACAGATGCAATATTTGTTTGTATATGTAAACCTGTTTACAGACTGCAGATGTAGAATTTGTTGGGATGGATGTAACATTAATTGGTGTGTGTACACCTGTTTACAGACTCCAGGTGTAACATTTGTTTGTGTGTGCAACCTTTTACAGACTACAGATGTAATATTTGTTGGAGTGTATAACCATTTTACAGACTACAGATGTAATATCTGTTGGTATATGCAAACCTGTTTACAAACTACAAATGTAATATTTGTTGGTATATGTAAACGTGTTCACAGACTGCAGATGAAATATTTGTTTGTATATGTAAACCTGTTTACAGACTACAGATGTAATATTTGTTGATGTGTGTGAATTTGTTTACAGACTACAGATGCAACATTTGTTGATGTGGGTAATCTGTTTACAGACTACAGATGTAATATTTGCTGGTATATATAAACATGTTTACATACTACAGATAGTGTGTGTAACCTGTTTGCAGACTACAGATGTAATATTTGTTGGTGTGTGTAACCTGTTTACATACTACAGATGTAATATTTGTTCATATATGTAAACCTGTGTGCAAACTACAGATGTAGCATTTGTTGGTATATGTCAACCTGTTTACAGACTACATATGTATTTGTTGGTATATGTCAACCTGTTTACAGACTACAGACGTAATATTTGTTGGTATACGTAAACCTGTTTACAGATTACAGATGTAATATTTTTGGTGTGTGTACACCTGTTTATAGACTACAGATGCAATATTTGTTGCTGTGTGGATGTAATATTTGCTGGTGTGTGTAAACCTGTTTACAGACTACAGATGTAATATTTGTTGGTGTGTATAACCTGTTTAAAGACTACAGATGTTTTGTTGGTGTGGATGTAATATGTATTAGTGTGTGTAACCTGTTTACATACTACAGTTGTAAAATTTGTTGGTATATGTAAACCTGTTTACACACTACAGATGTAATATTTGTTGGTATATGTAAACATGTGTGCAGACTAGAGATATAATATTTGTTGGTATACGTAAACCTGTACTTACAGACTAGAGTTGTAATATTTGTTGGTATACATAAACCTATACTTACAGACTTCAGATGTAATATTTGTTGGTATATGTAAACTTGTTGACAGGCTACAGATGTAATATTTGTTGGTATATACAAACCTGTTTACAGACTACAGATGTAATATTTGTTGGTATATTTAAACCTGGGTACAGACTATAGTAATATTTGTTGGTATATGTAAACCTGCGTACATACTACAGATGCAAAATCTGGTGGTGTGTGGATGTACTATTTGTTGGTGTGTATAAACCTGTTTACAAACGACAGATGTAATATTTGTTGGTGTGTGTATCCTGCTTACATACTACAGATGTAATATTTGTTGGTATATGTGAAGATATGTGAAGGCTGCCAGCCTATCTAGACAGAATTTTGTAGATAATTCTGTCATTTGTAAATATTAATATAAGCCACAGGCTTGTTCTCTTAAATGTGAAAAGACTGTATTGGATGTTGAACTGCAAAAAGATAACAGTGCACTCTGCTGTAAGAAAGCTGGTAAGTCAAGCAGTTTATGACTGTTTTGATCTCAGGGCTCAGAGCCGTGGTGTCTGAACCAGCAGATTCTTTCTGCTGTTTTGAGACTACAGTTAATTGCTAGAGTTTATATATATAATGTCTTTAATTGTTGGAGTTTCCTGACCAGGTGCAAGCTTACTAAGAAATGTTAACGTAGAGTTTCTGTTAGCCTGGGAAACCAGAGAATTGTTAAGAATGATGTAATCTAAAAGAAGTCAGCAGGATGTATTATCAATTTAAAGGACTTTCTCAGAGACAGAGGGAGAGCATTTTGGATTTGTCTTCAGAACTGACCACTCACCAGCACTTGCTTTGCTCTGTTTGTAAGTAAGTAGGATCTTAGACTTTAGTGTCTCTCCTAGAAATAAATAGAAAATAGTAAGTATATATATATTTATAACAGACTATTCTACAGTACTATTTTAAGCATTTTCCTGTGATTGCTGAACTCTTAACTAGCACTGTGTTGAATTGTGGATAGTTGTCTTGTGTTTTTATTATTTATTAAATATTTTTAAACCTTTCAACTGTGGCTGTTTTGTGTAGAGGTCATTTAAGCTCTAGAGTACATTGCATGTATATAGTGGTACTGTGCAAAGCCACTCCAAATAAATCTTGCTGTTCAGTTACACTTACTATTTGGATAATAATATTGCACAGTAATAATTAGACACCCTTTGGTAAGGGCCTTTTTAGTAGCTGATAAGTAGGAGTCCTGGTGGCAGTGATTACTACCTTATAGCGTGGACAGAAGGGGCACAGCTAGTGAACCTGTGCCAGCTTTCCCCAGGAGTGTCTGTGTGGTTGTATATAAATCAGATCTCAAAGTGTGTGTGTGTGTGTGTGTGTGTGTGTGTGTGTGTGTGTGTGTGTGTGTGTGTGTGTGTGTGTGTGTGTCAGCTACTTGGGCAGGGGCACAACGCACTGGTTGACAGAGAGAGTGCTAGGAGGACTTGGCTTGGGACCTTGGCTAAGGACCCCACTCCATAGCTGTGCCAATGGGGAGTCTTATTGGGAATTTGGAGAGAAAGGGAGAAACCAGCCCCAGACTGATTGTGATCTCTGTGTGCTCTTAAGGGAAACTGTACTTACTGTGTATTTGTTATCCTTCTCAATGTGGATGCCCCTTCACTGGTGTTAGCGGTGAGGATTGAGGCTCCTTGATTGCTGGGCCAGTGCACGGGCATCGCATATTGTTTGGCAGCGGTGGGATATCCACACCACATATTAACTGGTTGGCAATTCGCTTGTAGTGGTGTGGATAGTGAATTTCTGCAACTTGTGTACAGTGATCACTGAATGTGTTTTGTACTCTAAATCAGCCACACGGTGAATATTCAGAGTTCAGATCACAATTGTTTTATTTCTTTTGTTAGCTAGTCAGGGAGAGCAGGCAAGCATGTCAGCAGAGTATGGCAAGCTGTCAAGGAGCCATTTGGCTGAGATGTGCCAGGCTAAGGGACTGGTGCATGGAAACCTGACTAAGGCAGACATGATTGCAGCTTTGGTCACAGCTGCATCAGAGAACAGCAATCAGGAAGGTGATAAGACTTGCTGTGGAGATGTACAACACTCAGAGAATGGACAGCTCAACCTTTCTGCAGAGGACTTAAAAATCCATCTGGAACTAAAGACACTTGAGTTGGAGGCCAAGCATTTGGAGACAGAAGCAGCAGAGAGACTGAGACGTCTACAGGTTGAGGAGAATGAGAAACTGCTCTGCCTGGAAGCTGAGGAGAAGGAAAGGCAGAGGCAGCATGAAAAGGAGATGCTGACTCTTCACCAGAGTCATGGAGGTAATGGGGAAGGGAGTAACTGGACCCCAGAAGCACAAAAGGTCAGTAAATTTCTTCCGCAGTTTACAGAGGGGGATAATTTTGATAGTTTCATTTATATGTTTGCGATGGTATGTAAACAGTATGATGTTGACCAAAGGCTCTGAGTACAGTTCCTGACCCCCTTACTCCATGGTAAAGCTGTAACTATTTTGTCCAAAATGTTTGACGTTGATTGTTTTAATGATACTGCTGTTAATAACTGTTTCTTAGAATTATTTTCATAAGGTGGGTGAGTGAATATCAGGTCACCACTTTTGAAGGGCTGGCAGACCTTCTGGTGAGGGAACAAGCCCTTAGCTCTTTGCCTCAGGACACGAGGATCTGGCTAGCTGATAGACAATGTGCTAATTCAAATGAGTTGGGGAAGGAGGGAGACCTATACCTAGCAAGCAGGGCATCCCTGCACAGGAAATGGACCCCCAGTACTGCTCATGGATCTAAAGGAACCCATGGTGGGCAGCCCAGAATCTGCCAGTAGCAGGGGAAGCCACTAGGTCCAGGTACACGTCCAGGACCTAGGGTTAAATGTTTTGAATGCAACCAGTGGGGCCATGTGGCATACAGATGTCCATGGAGGCAAGGTGGGGAACAAAAGGTGAGAGAGCCAGTAAGTGGAAAAGACAAAATGCCAATAGTAAGTTGTCTTGAGACAACAGGGGTACCGAACTACCATCCTGCAGATGTCCTGATAGGGAAAGATTTTGATGAGGCAGTACCATGTTTTTATGCAGTTACACGCAGTCAGGCTTTGAGACAAGCATGTGGGTCTGGGTAGCCTGGGGGAGACACAGACAGACCGCATACTTGCAGCCAGGACTGGTGAGGGTTACTTCAGGGAGGAAGCTACACTGTAGCAGTGAGACTGAAGGTGAGCCACAGCTGCTTGTGAGTAACTGATGTTCCCTGGGACAGAGCAACTGCAAAGGCAGAGGTGAGTAGTAGTACCCAGGCTGACAGTGAGGCACCGCTGTCAGAGGATGCCAGGCTTCCTGTGGAAGGGGAGCTGGGAAGGGTTACAAAGAGAGAGTTGAGACAGGCTCAGCTCTCAGACCCTACACATGGCAAGGCCTGAGGCAGGCAGCTAGTGAGGCACCTGATTCTCAAGGGAAGGGGGAATCTGTACACTGGGACAAAGGGTTGCTGAATAGAGAGTGGACCACTGAGGGAGGGCTAGAAAGTGAGAGGATACAGCAGTTAGTAGTGCCTAGAGCTTACCATCTGAAGCTTCTAGCCATAGCCCATGATATTCTCTTAGCAGGTCATATGGGCATAAAACGTACAAACAGACGTATTATGCAGAACTTTTATTGGCCTGGAATTTCCAGAGATGTAATAGGGTACTGCAGGACCTGTGAGCAGTGCCAAAAGTTAGGCAAGGTAGGAGACAAAGTGAGAGCTCCTTTGATGCCTTTGCTTGTGATTGAGGAGCCATTTTAGAGGGTAGCTATGGATATTGTGGGGCCTCTGAGTACCCCAAGTTCCACAGGGAAAAAGTATATCCTTGTGGTAGTAGGTTCATTGAGGCAGGAAAAAGGTGGCAAATGCTTTGTTAGAGATTTTCAGCAGGGTAGGTCCCCCCCCCCAAAAAAGCACTGACTGACAGAGGTGCCAATTTCATGTCAGACCTGTTGGCTTGTCTGTGGAAGCACTGCGGGGTGAAGCACCTGAAGACCATCCCCAGACTAATGGTCTTGTTGAGAGGTTAAACTCTACAATCAAGTCCACGCTATGAGCATTTGCAGAACAGTTTAAGAGGGAATGGGACAAATATTTGCCCCATCTGTTTGCTTACAGAGAGGTTCCCCAGGAATCCACAAGGTTGTTCACCCACTGAGTTGCTATATTTGGCATAGAGTGAGGGAACCTATAGATATAATTCAAGATGAGTGGGAAGGTGAGTGCGACTCCCACAAGGAGTCTGTTGTAGCATATGTCCTAAACCTCAGGACAAGGCTCAGGGAACTCATGAGCTTGGCACAGGGGAAATTGGCAGAAGCCGAACAACAGAAAAAGGTATGGTATGACAGAAATGCTCGAGTTAGAGAGTATGCTGTAGGGCAGCAGGTAATGGTTCTCATTCCTGTCAGACACAAAAGCTGCAAGCAGCTTGGGAGGGTCCATACAAGGTGGTAAGAAAGGTAAGTGATGTTAACTACATGGTGGCACTGCTAGGAAAGGGCACAGCTAGTGAACCTGTGCCAACCTTCCCCAGGAGTATCTGTGTGGTTGTATATAAATCATATCTCAAAGTGTGTGTGTATGTGTGTGTGTGTGTATATGTGTGTGTGTGTGTGTGTGTGTGTGTGTGTGTGTGTGTGTGCGTGTGTGTGTGTGTGTGTGTGTGTGTGTGTGTGTGTGTGTGTGTGTGTCAACTACTTAGGCAGAGACATGAAGCACAGGTTGGACAGAGAGAGTGCTAGGAGGACTTGGCTTGGGACCCTGGCTAAGGAACCACTCTATAGCTGTGCCAGTGGGGGGTCTTATTGGGGATCTGGAGAGAAAGGGAAAAACCAGCCCCAGACTGACTGTGATCTCTGTGTGCTCTTAAGGGAAACTGTACTTTACTGTGCGTGTATTTGTTATCCTTCCCAATGTGGAAGCCCCTCACTTGTGTTAGTGGTGAGGATTGTGGCTCCTTGATTAGGGCCAGTGCATGGGTGTCACAGTATATTTAAATCTGTTTACAGACTACAAATGTAATATTTGTTGGTATATGTAAACCTGTTTGCATACTACAGATGCAATATTTGTTGGTATATGTAAACCTGATGTAGTATTTGTTGGGATGGATGCAATATTTCTTGGTATCTGTACATCTATTTACAGACTGGAGATGTAACAGTTGTTGATGTGTGTAACCTGTTTACAGACTACAGATGCAATATTTGTTGGTATATGTAAACCTGTTTACATATTACAGCTGTAATATTTGTTGATGTATATATATACACGTTTACACACTACAGATGATGTGTGTAACCTGTTTACAGACTACAGATGTAATATTTGGTGGGTGTAATCTGTTTACAGACTACAGATGTAATATTTGTTGGCGTGTCTAACCTGTTTACAGATTCCAGATGTATTATTTGTTAGTGTGTGGATGTAAAAAGAAGTTATGTTCTTACCATAACATTCCATGTGAGTTGTCCATCTTGCCATTCATTCTTAACTCGGCACTGACTCAGTCAGATTTGCAAGCTTGAGGTCTTCAACTAGCTCAAGGCTAATTCCCTATCCCATGATGCCTTAGTGTGTTTCCAAAGATCTTGTTTGCAAGCGTAATAGAAAAATCATACAAATGTTATCCTAATATTATGTGAAGAAACTTGAAAAAAAAAGGTCAAGCCCAATTGTTAATAAGTCCAGATCCCCTAGGAGACCATTGCATGGGGGTTGGAGGGAGAGACGCAAGAATGAATGGCAAGATGGACAACTCACATGGAAAGTTATGGTAAGAACATAACTTCTTTATATGAAGTTGTCCTATCTCGCCTTCATTCTTAACTGATGGGATAGCGTCCCCTAGCTCCATTAATCATGGGTGGCTCACAGGAATATGCTCTTCAGTACAGTGGACCCAAAGGAATCCCTGACCCTGGAGACCATATTTACTTTGTAATGAGTGATGAAGGTATGAGATGCTGACCAAGTTGCAACTGCACAAATGGTACTTACAGGAACTTTGGCACGAAAGCTGAAACGGTAGCAATGGCTCTAGTTGAGTGAGCCTTTACTTTACCTGGTTGTTTCTTATTTGCTGAATTATAAGGTAAAAGAAATACAGTCTGACAGCCATCTGGACAAGGTGCTCTTTGCTACCGCTGTACCTTTTTTAGCTTCTGAAAACGACACAAAAAGTTGATCAGATTTTCTGAATTCCTTCGTTCTATGTAAATAGAAATGTAACTGTCTGTGGACATCAAGTTAGTGTAGCATATACTCTGCCTTATTGCCATACTTGGGAAAGAAGACTGGGAATTCTATGGTTTGATTTAGATTGGATTCCGAACATACTTTAAGTATGATGATTGGATGTGTTCACAGGGAAACTCTGTCATTGTGAAACAAGAGGTATGGGGGTTTGATTGAAAGTGCTTGTAGTTCTGATACTAGCTAAAGTAATGGCCACTAAAAGGATAATTTTCCAAGTTAAGAATTTTAAATCGCATGAAGATGCAGGTTCAAAAGGTGAAAGAATTATCCTGGATAGGACGAAGTTGAGGTCCCACAGTGGAAGTGGAGATTTTATTGATGGCCTTAAAAGACAAGCGCCCCTAAGAAAAGCTTTACACAACCTATGTGACAATGTTTGGTCCACTTTCACTTAGATGAAAATTTGATATTGCTGCTAATTGTACACTGATGGTAGCAGCTGCAGCTCCTTCTTCAAAAAGCAACAGAATATGGGTCTATTTTCCTGTCTAAGGCCCAATTGGAAAACATTTTCCCATTTGCTAAGATATAGTTTTCTTGCAGATGTCTTATGAGAAGATATCAAGGTGTGCCATGTGGCAGATGAAAGATTTTCTAACATGGCTATGTTTGGAATCAGAGCAGCCAAGCTGTCAACTTGAGGTTCTGTAGAGACAGGTGAGGAAATCCTGATGAATGGATCAGAAGATCTGGCACTGGGTCCAGGATACAAGGTTCCTCCTGAAGATGAGGTTGTAGGAAGCGAACCAGATTTGATGAGGCCAGTAAGGGGCTATTAGAATTAAGGTCCTTCCCAATGTGATGGCTTTCTGTATGACTTTGGGTATTAATGGGAAGGTGGGAAAGGCATATAGGAGTCCCGGGGGCCAATCGTGTATGAGTGCATCCCTCAGGGACTTCCCTGGAGAGGGAATGAGATAAAGTAGTTGCTGCATTTTGTGTTTGTGGCCGTGGCAAAAAGACTGCAGCAAGGCTGGCCCTATTTGCGGAAAATGCTTCCGCTACCTCTTGTTAGAGGGACCACTCGTAAGGCATCAGTATTTCCCTGCTGAGTTTGTCCGCAATCACGTTGGATCTTCCCGGGATGTGCACTGAAAGCGTTGGGAGGAAGTTGCCCACTGCCAAACTCTGAAGGCCTCTCGACACAGGGGGTGTGACTTGGTTCCTCCTCGTTTGTTATGTACCATAACACTGACATATTGTCTGTCTGAATTGTAATTGTTCCTACAGGTAGAGTGTGTCTTGGAATGCCTGCAATGCTAGGAGCACAGCTTTCATCTCCAGAACATTAATGTGCAAGTGAACCTTGTGTTCTTGCCAAGTGCCTTGGGCTGTTCTTCCCAGATAATGCCCCCTCCCCCCATCTGAGAAGCATCCGTGGTCACTGTGGCTAGCGGAGCTGGGGGAACAAAGGGTTTTCCTATCATCATCTGATCTGATTGCAGCCAGCAAAGTAGATCCTTCTTGCAAGACTGCATCAGAATAATTTTGTGAGACATTGGAAGCGTTTGCATTGACCATTGTGCAAAAAGAAGACACTGCACGATCCTAATATGCATGCGTGTCAAGGGAATCACTGTGATAGCAGCTGCCATTGTGCCTAGTACCTTTAGGAATTCTCTGGCTTGCACTTTTGTTTTGTGTAGAAGATTCAGAACTTGTTTTTGAACTTCTTGAATTCTCCCTTTTGGAAGTTTTACCATCATTTTGACCGTGTTTAATTTTGTTCCTATAAAAACGGTACGTTGAGATGGCAATAAGGCACATTTTTCGTAGTTGACTGTAATCCCTAACTGTGCAAACAGTTTTAAGTTTGTGTCCCTTGCTTGGATGAGTAGTTGATTGGTGGTGGTTAGGAGCCAGTCGGTTCTAGTACAGAAACACCTGGATTCCTAGTCGTCTCAAGTGAGCTGTGACTACTGCCATGCATTTGGTGAACACTCTGGGGACTGTAGTGAGGCCAAAGGGCAGAGCCCAAAATTGATAATGACTGGCTCCCAGCCAAGACAGCAGGTGACTTCTGGATGGACAGCAGGTGACTTCTGGATGGCCTGTCCATTTTTATGTGGTAGTACGTGTCCTGAAGGTCTATCAAGCACATCCAATTGTCTTTTCCGAGAAAGGGAAGTAGTGACTGCAACGTGACCATCCGGAACTTTGTCTTTTTTACTGACTTGTTTAGTCTGCAAAGATCTAATATGGGTCTCCAGTCCCCTATCTTTTTTGGAACTAAAAATAATCTTGAGTAAGTTCCGGATCCTATTTGCTCTGCGGAGACTGACTGGATGGCTCTTTTTTGTAGCAACCTTTGAATTTCTATAGTTGATTCATCCCGCTGATTGGGTGGAACATCTGGGATTCTTCTGTTTTGCGGAGGTGACATTGAAAATGGAATTGAGTAACCTCTGGATATTATTCATGTACCCAACTGTCTTTTGTAATTTTTAGCCAGGCAAATGGGTACATAGACAGGCGTCCCCTGACTGCCTCCAGAGTGGGACAGACAGGCCTCCTTTCAGTAGCGCTTAAAAGGCTTGCCGAAAAAACGCCTTGGTTTTGCTGACCCCCTCTGCCACTTGGTTGGCGTCTTCCGTTATTACCTCCTCTTCTGCCCCTGAAGGAGATTTCACCACGTGTGTCAGGAAAGACTTTCTGGGATTTCCAGAACCACAACTTGCCCCCTTTTGCCCCTTGGATAGGGTCTGGAAGGGGTGGAAAACGTACTCCCACAGCAGAGAGAGTCTTCCCCTCCTGTTCACAGCTGGTTAAGGTCTCTCTCACTTTAGGCCCGAAAGGGGATGAGCCATCAAAGGGGGTGTTTATAAAGGATAACAAAGAGTTTGGCAAAGTTACATAGGCGCATCCAGGAGTGTCTTCTGAGGGTGATTACTGAACCTGCTGACCTACTCGCTCCATCGGCTGCATAAGAGATTAGCCTCATGGATGATTTCACCAGGGAATTAAGGGTGGAGAGAGTACAGTTGTGTACACTTACCATAAATGTAGATGTTCGAGTGTATTCACTGCTGCAGTCATCACCTTTAGGTTATTCCTGCTGTGGTAGCCCTCGGCCGGCCCGACCAGGGTCAATGTTTTTCTGCATCGGCTGCTGTCGCTTGCTATCTGACATCAGGTCGTCAGTGCTATAAAGGAAGGCTGGTGATGCCATTACATCAGTTTTTCTTGCTCTAACCTGTCAGAAGCCCTAGTAAATATGGTAAAGTGGTCCTAGTGGCTAAAAGCCACCGTTAGAAACTTATGTCTCCCTAAAGAAAGAAGATATAAGGAGAAAGGAGGGTGGGAAACCAGGACTGCAACAGTGAATACACTCGAACATCTACATTTATGGTAAGTGTACACACAACTGTACCATGTTCTTCGTGTTTCACTGTTGCAGTCATCACCTATGGGAGGATTCCCAAAGCTGAGGAAAGAGGTGGTAGGATTAGCAAGAGACCTAGGAATGGGTAAGCAAGCCCTCCAGAACTGCAGAGGCAAACCCTGCCCTACCCTTCGAAAATAGAGGTAGGTGGCAATGCTTGGTAAAGGTATGGCCAGAAGTCCAGGTGGCAGCTTCCAGGATGTCCCTGGTGGGAACTCTTCTGAAGAATGCTGTGGAAATGGAGATTGCCCTAGTGGAATGGGTTTGAATAGTCTTGGGGGGGGGGGGGAGTTCCCATGCAATGTGTAGCAGAAATGTGATATCCATTCAGAAATGGTTTGCTTGGAAATGGGCTTTCCCTCTGCCCATAGGGCAAAGCTGACAAGTAGTTGGTCTGTTTTCCTGAAGGGTTTAGTGTGGTCCAGATAGTATCTGAGCTGTCTGTGCACATCTAGTGAGTGCAGCATTCTTTCCCCCTTGTTTTGAGGGTTAGAAAAGAAGGTGGGTAGATGTAAGGCCTGGTTTAGAGTTACATTAGATACCCCCTTGGGCATAAAGGAGGGATTAGTCCTAATGGAGACCCTGTCTGCATGGAAGATGATGAAGGGCTCAATGGTCATCAGTGCCTAAAGTTCTGAAACCCTTCTGTCTGAGGTGATAGCTAGGAGAAAGGCAGTCTTCCAGTAGAGGTATCTTAATTCTGCTGAAGCAGCAGGTTCAAAAGGTGGTAAAGTTAGCTTTTCCAAAACATAATTCAGGTCCCAGGCTGGAGTGGGTGGCCTTCTGGGAGGTCTGATATTGGAAGCCCCTCTGAGAAATTGCTTAATCAAAGGATGGGAGAACAGTGACCATTCTGTATAAAAATGAGCTGAAATGGCTGAGGTGTGGATTTTAATAGAGGAGAAGGAGAGGCCACTATTAAGTAGCTCTGCTAGGTAGTCCAGGATAAGAGGGATGGACGATTTTGAGGTATTGCCCACTCTGGACTGGCTCCAGGAGCAGAATCTCTTCCATTGTCTTGCATAAGTTTTTCTGGTGCTGGGCCTTAGGGCCTCTGTGATAATGTCTAGGACCTGTTTGCTTAACGGGGCCCCTTGTTAGCCTTTAGAGTATTAACCATGCTGATAGATTGAGAGTCTGCAAGTCTGGGTGCAGCATTCCCCCCACCCCGAGTTAAGATGTCTGAGATCAGGGGAAACTGCCAGGGAGGCTGTAAGGTCAGGCGGTGCAGTAAGGGGTACCAATGCTGTCTGAGCCAATCTGGAGAAATGAGGATGGCCTTTGGTCTCTCCTCCCTTATTTTGATCGGTACCTTGGGAATAAGAGGCAGAGAAGGGAATGCGTACACAAAGAGGGTGTTCCAGGGGAAGGTCAAGGCATCCACCTTCCACACTAGATGGTGATATTTCCTGGTACAGAATTTTTCCAGCTGATGGTTGAGATGCTAAGCAAAGAGATCCACCTCTGGATTCCCCCATGCCTGAGTGATGTGTAAAAAGATTTTTCTCTGGAGCTGCCATTCGTAGGGGTCCAGTAAGTTTCTGCTTAAGTGGTCTGCCAGGGAGTTGTTGATCCCTGGTAGGTATTGGGCTATCAGGTGTAGTCCCACGGAAGAGGTCGTCAGCCAGAGGTTCATGGCTAGCCTGCACTGAGAGTAATATTGGGTCCCTCCCTATTTGTTGATGTACCACATTACTGTGGTGTTGTCTGTTTTGATAAGGAGAACCCCTGGCTTGAGATGGGATTTGAAGGATGTCAGAGCCTTTAGTACTGCCATCATTTCCTTCTGGTTGATGTGTAAGGGAAGGTGATGGGCATCCCAAAGACCTTGGGTGCACCTGTCTTCTAGGTGAGCGCCCCAAGCTATGTCTGAGGCATCGGTGGTAATGGTCTGCCTGGTTGGGTGAAGGGAAGACCTTTGTTCTGGGCACAGGCCCCTGCCACCCAAAGAAACTTGGCCTTTATACAGGGGGTCAGAGGTACAGAGGTCTCTAGAGGTTGAGAGTGCTGACACCAAAGGTTCTTTTGGGAATTAGAAGGATGCAAGATTCCATGTACCCCAAGGCTTGCAGGAACTTCTTCGCAGTGAGGTGACTTCTGGAAGACAGCTGGGTAAAATATAGGGGCAGGAAGCTCTGCTTTTCTGAGGATAGGAAGGCCATTTGGGATGCTGTGTCCAGCAATGCTTAAAAATGATCTTCCTGGAGGGTGCTTGCTTTGATTTCTACTCGTTGATGGTGTACCCTAAGGAGGTTAGGAGGGTTTTGACAAAGAGGAGGTCCATGAGGAGCTTTTCTTT
Organism: Protopterus annectens; assembly: GCF_019279795.1. Classification (NCBI taxonomy): domain Eukaryota; kingdom Metazoa; phylum Chordata; order Ceratodontiformes; family Protopteridae; genus Protopterus; species Protopterus annectens. The sequence goes on from NC_056750.1 coordinate 35,574,093, forward strand.
GCAATCTGCCTGAATGAGGCAGTCATCCAGATAAGGGTAAATTTGTATATTTTTCTGTCTGCAAAAAGGCTATGGCCGGGGATAAGCATTTGGTGAATACCCTGGGAGCAATAGATAAGCCAAAGAATAGCACAGAGAACTGAAAGTGTTGTGAGCCTGCTCTGAAGCGAATTAATTTTCTGCAGGATTCCCTTATGGGGAAGTGGAGGTAGGCATCTTTTTGATCTAGGGTAACTAACCAGGCATTTTTTGTCAGCATAGGCAGCAGTTACTGCAAGGTTGGCATTTTGAATTTAGGGACCACCAGGAAGGTGCTCAGAATGGATAGATCCAGGATGGGGCACTAAGTGCCCTCTTTTCTGGGAACAAGGAATAGTCTGGAATAAAAGCCTTTGCCTGTTTGATCTGAGGGGAGAGGAATACGAAAGTTTGGACTTATTTCAATGCCTCTACCCACTGATTTGGAGGTAAGTCTGGGTACCCTCTTGGAATTGGGAGCTCATTGAAGGAGAATGTGTATCCCTGAAAAATGATCTTTAAGCACCATTGGTCCTTTGTGACAGAAAGCCAATTTTCTTTGCAGAGGGAGAGCCTTCCTCGTAGTTTTTTGTGAGTGAAAAGAGGGCAGAGGGGGGAGGGGGAGTCATTGGGAGTTTTTGCCATAGAGGGATGGCTTAGAACTCCCTGCCTTTGGAATGGAAGTGGTCCACTGTTTGGTTCTCTGCTGTCCCTGGGATAGGAGTCTGGGTGGACTGTCCCTGCGCGACTTACCTTGCCCCTGTCTGTTAGGTGCAGGAAACGACCAGTGTTTTGAGGGAAAGTTCCTGCTAAACCTAGGAGGTTGTACCTGAAGGAAATCTTTTACTGTTTGCATAGATTTTGCTTTGTCTTCCATCTTTTTAAGCAGCTCTTCTGCTTTTACTCCAAAGAAGCGGTCCTTATCCAAGGGTGCATCAAGTAATTTAGATTTTACATGATCAGGGAGAGATAATTTAGATTTTACATGATCAGGGAGAGGTTGTTCCTTCAGCCATGCATGTCTCCTAATGACAGATCCTGTCACTGCTGCCCTGCTTGAGGCTTCTAGAGCATCATATCCACAGTGTAATTAGTGCTTTGCCACTTGACAAGTAGAGTGCAGTAAATCTGCTAACTCTTTCGAATTGGCACATTCAGGAAAGGCTGAAATCTTTTGTTTTAGTAGTTCTAAAGTGTGTTGTTGATATTTTAACATGTGGAACTGACAGTTGAGTGCTCTCTGATAGCTAAGATTGCAGAGGTGTACACTTTTTTTACCCATATGTCCAGAGCTCTGGAGTCCTTGTAAGAAGGAAAAGGATTCTTTACAGAACTAGCCTTAGCTCTTTTTCGTCCCTATGTAATGAGTCCGGGTCTGCAGCAGGATTTCTGTACAGGTATTTGTGAGAATCTGGTACTCTGTAATACCTGTCAGGTTTTCTGGGAGCAGGTGGGATGGCGTTAGGAGTTAAACTGGATTCATGGAAGACATCATCAACCACCTCTAAGATAGGAGGGATGGCCAAGGGTCTGTGCTGAGGCAGGTCTAGAAACTCTCTTAGTCTTTTCTTAGACTGTGGGAAGTCCTATGATTCCCAGTGGAAATGTTACCTGAGAGTGTGAAGGGTTTCCCCAAAGGAAAGACCTTCTGGTGGGGAGGCAGAAGGAATGGATTCCTCTGCATCTGAATCCTCATAAGCACTCCGAGATTGTTGTTCCTCTTCAAAATCTGAATAATCAGACTCCTCAAAATCCTGTTCTATCAGTATTTCAGGAGAAAGGACTCTTTTCCTTTAGGAAGCTGTGGCCTGACTACCCCTGATAAGGGTGATAAGATCCTCCGCCACTTTAAACATTTAAGCTTGGGGTGGTGGAGCAGGAGTAAAATGGTGGCTAGAGGTAGTTTTCCTAGGCGTGGTCTTGCCTCTAGGCCTAAGAGTATGCATCGATCTGAGAGAAACAGCAGTCGGAGGAGATTCAGTAGTGTGAAAAACCTCCTCGGAAGCCGGTGGCTCTGTCGGGGCTACGGACCCAACCAAGGCAGAGACAACCAAAGGCTCGGAAGATGAAGAAGATTTCTGCAGCATACAAAAGGGTCTCAGTAGAGGCCTGTAAAGGTATCGAATCAGGCATCAGGGGCTGTGACGGTGCCTCACTGAATTCCAGAAAACTGACAACCTGCTTAGTCGTAGAGTTGTTGGAAGGCTTAGCCTTGTGTGGTCTGTCTATCTTTATCCTTACTTTTTTTGGAAGGTCTATGGATTGTTGGCTGATGGATGCCATTTTGGAATGCAAAGACGGAAGACGAAAATACCTGGCTACAATAAGAGTTCTATGACAAATGGTCCTAACATTAAAGAGGAGACTGAACAGGCAACAGGGGACGTCATGGTCTGGGCCTAAACAAGTGAAGCAGTATGAGTGGACATCTCTGTGTAGTATTTGCTTTCCACAGGCAAGAGAATTAACTTTTTCAGACATCGGTTAGTGCAAGAAAAAAGGATCCCCAATGGGGTACTTAGCTTTAGACGTTTTCAGCTGTAATTCAAACTCTGGTAGCGACCGACCGGCACACTTGCAAACTGCTTCTGCTACAGGCTCCATGGCAAGGAAGACTGATGTAATGGCATCGGCTGACTTTCTTTATAGCACTGACAACCTGACATCAGACAGCAGCCGAAGAAGAAAAACAATGACTCTGGTATTCGGGCCAGCCGAGGGCTACCATAGCAGGGATAACCCACAGGTGATGACTGCAACAGTGAAAAATGAAGAACATCTGAGATGACACTCTCTCTGTTGCTCCCTCAGCTACTGAACCCTGGAGAGAATCCCCAAGCTCTTTTATGAGATTTCTCTAACCTAGTAAAGTGGGTTAAATAGTTCAGGGACCTGAGACTAAAGGCTGCTGATGAAAACATGCGCTTTCCATATCTGTCCATCATACGCAAACCATTATTCGGGGGATGAACAGATGAGGACGTTTCCGATAACTCCTTTTTAGTTGCCGCCGCCGCCACCACCACCATTGCATCTACCAGAACACCTTTTGTTAAAAATGCCTTGTCTTCTGGGCTGGTGGTAAATTTATTAGGTCTCCTGGGAACAGGCTCCCCTGTATCTGGAGACTCCCATGCCTTTTGACAAATCAATTCTATGAGTTCATCGAAAGGTGGAGACACCCAGGATGAGGAAGGTCGAGATCCAAAAGCTTTCAGGTACACGGACTCCTCATCAGTAGGGATGATGGGCTTCCAGCCACCTCTCTGTTTTTAGGATGTCTGCGAAAGAGACATTCTCAGAGGGCGACCTTAGGGACCCTTCTGATTCATCAAGGTCTGTGTCAGATGTTATTGACTACTGGGGAGGGGTCCAAATGCTTTCTCTTGCAAGTCTTCTTTTGAGGACCCTCCTCAAAGCGTATTCTGGAGAGGTCTTGGAAAATACGGGTCCACCACTGGGTTTTCCTGAAGCTCTTGATCTCTCCGTGTTTGTGGAGTTGGGTTGGCTGAGACAGATACCGGAGTTGTAAGGGACGGAAGAGGAGTAACCAAAGGTGAAGCTGACTCTGAAGACAGGGCTCTCCTTATCACCTCAAGGAGGTTCTGGCTCCGAGGAACCAAGAAAACCCCCCGGCACCACAAGGGGTGGCTCCGAGGCACAGGTAGGAGCTGAGCTCACATGAGCCGAAACTCCAAGAGGAAGAGTCAAATCCGACAAAAGATCGGCTCCACTCATCTCCCCCGGAGCCAACCAATGAATGTCGGCTCCCAGACTCCTTGGACGGCAACGAGAAAGTCAGAGCCAAAGATCCTGGGGCAGGTCTCGGCATGACATCCAATCACCATTGGCTTCACCGTTTCCGGCTCTGAAACCATGGGTCGGGTTGGGGGAGAAATTGAGTTAGAAGGGCAGAAACAGTTGGTTCCGAAGCCCTAAGGGTTGGTTCCGATAAAAGTTTGCCCAACGCTGGTGTCTTCAGTAGTCTCTGAACCATGCGATCCACATCAAAGTTGGAGAGCCTCCTAGAGTATCTGGACGATGGAGCCGGTGAAGCTGACATTTGTAGGATTGGTGAACGTAAGGTGAATGTAAGGTAGGAGATACCGGATCCAATGCCGGGGAATGGCTCCTTACCAACAAAACCATCGGCTGAGAAACCATCGGAGCCGAGGTTATACATTTGTCTGATGCAATTTCCTTCAAAGTTGTCGGAGACATTCTTAGGATATTTTTTGCTGGTTCCAACTCCTCAGAAGTAGAGGATCTCTTGGGAGATTTAGAATGATCATTGGAAGGGGACTTGAATATTTCATTGGAGCTTTGACCTTTTTCCAAGGCTTCAGTCAAACTAGCCTTAATGAGTCCCTTTAAAATCAACTTATTTTTCCTCTCATAAAGGACTCTTGCACTAAAAGAATGACATATAGCACAAGAGTCCTGTACATGAATGACACTCAAGCAGTATACGCACTCTGCATGTCCGTCTGTTAAGGACATCTTTTGCCTATACTTGGGGCATTTCTTAAAACCCGGAGGTTTTGTTTCTTTTTTCTGTTTAGTTGACATTTTAAAGAACTAAGCAGTCTTGAAACCTTAAGGCAAAGGTAAACTATTTAACTCTAACCTAAAAGGTAAAAAAAACACAGACAACAACTTTCTGATCCACACCAACAGAAAGGAACAACAGTCTAAGTTACCTAAAATTCAAAGTATACGCAGCCCTCTAAAAACCCAGGCTATCCTTAAAACTACTGTCTATATAATAATTTTAACACTGCACACTAAATATCTAAGTATCTAAATAGTAACACACTCCTATAAAAATACGAAGTGAGATGGGGTAAGGGTAGGCCCAAAAAATAGATCTTCAAGATTAAAGGGAAACTAAGAAAATATACTAGTACAATGATCCATACACTATTAAAACATTATTCTAAGATTTCGATGAAAAATATATAAGAAAAATGTAGAAAAAAGCTGAAAGTTTGTCACTTAGCCTGAGCCAGTTGAACAACGCTCAATCTGTTTTCGCAGCAAATGAGATCTGAGGAAGCACACTAAGGCAATATGGGATAGGGAATTAGCCTCGAGCTAGTTGAAGACCTCGAGCTTGTAAATCCGGCTGTGTTGGAGCTGAGGATCAGTTACGAACCATCAGGTAAGAATGAAGGCGAGACAGGACAACTTCACATTATTTGTTAGTGAGTTTAACCTGGTTACAGACTACAGATGCAATATTTGTTGGTGTGTATAAACCTGTTTATAGATTACAGATGTAATATTTGTCGGGTGGATATAATATTTGTTGGTGTGTGTACACCTATTTACAGACTGCAGATGTAATATTTGCTGGTGTGTGTAACCTGTTTACATACTATGGATGCAATATTTGTTGGTGTGTGTAAACTGTTTACAAACTACAGATATAATATTTGTCAGTATATGTAAACCTGTTTACAGACTACAGAAGTAATATCTGTTGGTATATGTAAACCTGTTTATAGACTACAGATATAATATTTGTTGGTATATGGATGTAATATTGTTGGTGAGTGGATGTAATAATCGGTGTGTGTGTAACCTGTTTACAGACTACAGATGTAATATTTGTTGGTGTATACACGTTTACAGACTGCATATGTAATATTTGTTGGTCTGTGGATGCAATATTTGTTAGTGTGTGTAAACCTGTTTACAGACTACAGATGTAATATTTGTTGGTGTGTGTGTAACCTGATTACAGATTACAGCTGTAATATTTGATGGTGTTTGTAACCAGTTTACACACTGCAGATGTAATACTTGTTGGTATATATAAACATGTTTACATACTACAGATGTAGTATTTATTGGTATATGTAAACCTGTTTACAGACTACAGATGTAATATTTGTTAGTATATGTAAACCTATTTAAATACTACAGATGTAATAAGTGTTGGTATATGTAAACCTGTACTAAAGATGTAATATACGTTGGTATATGTAAACCTGTTTATGGACTACAGATATAATATTTGTTGGTATATGTAAATCTGTTTACAGACTACAGATGTAATATTTGTTGGGGTGTACACCTGTTTACAGACTGCAAATGTAATATTTGCTGGTGTGTGTAACCTGTTTACAGACTAGAGATGTAATATTTGTTGGTATATGTAAACCTGTTTACAGACTACAGGTGTAATGTTTGTTGGTATATGTAAACCTGTTTACAGACTGCAGAAGTAAAATTTGTTGGTATATGGAAACCTGTTTACAGATGTAGTATTTGTTGGGATATGTAAACCTGTTTACACACTACAGATGTAGTATTTGTTGGGATATGTAAACCTGTTTACGGACTACAGATATAATATTTGTTGGTATATGTAAACCTGTTTACAGACTACAGCTGTAATATTTGTTGGTATACGTAAACCTGTTTACAGACTACAGATGTAATACTTGTTGGTATATGTAAACCTGTTAACATACTACAGATGCAATATTTGTTGGTATATGTAAACATGTTATACTACAGATGCTATATTTGCTGGTATATGTAAACCTGTTTACATACTACAGATGTAGTATTTGTTGGGATATGTAAACCTGTTTATAGACTACAGATATAACATTTGTTGGTATATGTAAATCTGTTTACAGACTACAGCTGTAATATTTGTTTGTATATGTAAACCTGTTAACATACTACAGATGCAATATTTGTTGGTATATGTAAACCTGTTTACATACTACAGATGTAGTATTTGTTGGCATATGTAAACCTGTTTACATACAACAGATGTAGTATTTGTTGGCATATGTAAACCTGTTTACATACTACAGAAATAGTATTTGTTGGTATGTGTAATGTGATGGTAATTTACAGGACAAGGCAGCAGAACTGGTATAATGAGTGCTGGACAGATGAGCAAGGGGGTCCCCACAATCAGAGAGGTATAGTAGCTACCACTGAGCAGGGAAGCTCTTTTAGTGCTTTACAATTACACACCTGGTAAGACAATGCAAAACGTCTTTACGCTGAAGTATGTAAAGCACACAGCAACAGTAGCATAATCAAATTATCCATCAGCAGCTAGCATAGTACATGAAACCATTAGACATCCAACAACTGTTTCTGATCATTTTTACTTTTCTCATCTTGTTTCTCATTTTCTCTCTCTTGCTTGTTCGTTTTCTCCTTTATGGGATCCTGTATCCAGCTATCTGAATTGTTAATAGCACTCATATTTAATTTGCACAGCAGTAAGACTCTCTTGAATTCAGGCAATTCCTATGCAACAGATGGGACGTACTATACTACACTACAAACTGGTTTCCACATGCTGCTCGCTGCTTACCAGGTTTGAATGCATACAGCAAACCGTATCTGTTAAAGATACATTTCACTGATTCCAGAACGTGAACATGGATGCATAGCAGAATCTGAAAATAACACTACCCCTTCAGGTTATACTACAGCTTTAATTATACTATATTTAGTCCCCCAAAGTTACATCCACAATATAAACTATTAATAAAATACTAAGAGATATATCATTCTAATGCTTCCGAGATATCTAGCTCTTTAAGCAGCTATCACACTTAGTACCATAACTGCATGGATGCTATAAATTCACCGATCAATTTAAAAAGCTTACTTTACTGACTGAAGTGCAAATGTGTTACTCCTAATTAGGGCTAATGAGATAGGACATATTTCTTTAAAACAGCTCTACTCCATAGAAAACTGAAAGGGAAAAGTGTGGCCTTTAGACTTCAGTGTTAAACTGCAGTAAGGTAGCTGATGCACAAATATGATGTTGCAGTCTTTTAACAAAGTTTGCAAAATTTGTCCAGTTATTCTAATGATTTTCTATTTTTCAGAAATGGCCTAATGAACACAAGTTAAGAAGAAATGAAAAAATAAAAATGAATAAGCTATGCAAACATCGTATCACATCTGCCAGTATTACATGTTTTCACATCTTAACTTTGTCAGTATAATTAAAAGATTATGGAAATTCCCTGTCTCACCACCTGTCACTGACAGCAGTATGGAATACATCATAATACTGTGTCTCAGCTTCTTATTGTATTTCTATGAACTACCACTGTGATCCTTGGAAAGGTGAGACAAACTAGTGATGAAGAACAAGGTTGTATTACTTAAGATCAATCTTCCTAGTCCAAGGTATATAGCGCTTAGAATGAAGTAGCAATTGTTGGAGGACACAGTCCTCTCCAGGTCTGGTTTTGCAAACACACTACTTTTATAACGTCAAGGACAGACATAATAACAGGTCTTGCATTTCTGTTATGAATCCTTGTGTCTCACATAAAAAAATTAGAGAGAGAAAACAGTCTTAAGAGACTTGATAATACACTGCAACTTTAAACAGCACTTTTCGTTTAATACAATGAAAAAAAATACAAAGTGATTAAAACACACAGAACAAAACTGTAGACTGTCATCTAGAATAATGTAATAACCACAGCTATAGTGTCTGCATCAAACTAGTTTTATTTTAAAAGGAGACGCATGTTAGCAACTGCACATTCCTTTTCATAACTATAAATGGTCCATGGGCTTGCAGTGAAAATTCAGGAGAAATGTGTATCGACACCTCAATGGAGGTAGTCTGACTTCTGGGCTTACTGCTGGTACTGTTACAATGATATATGTAACCTTAGACTCTTCCACTCAGAACCTTGCGTTATACCTTGTATAACCTGAGACTCCCAGAGCCTTATAAATATACTCCTGTAAACACTTCATGTACTCAACACTTTTCAACTTTGCTGACTTAAAATGCCACCCAGTCCTCAACTCCTTCTGTAACCAACTATATTACTCACTTTTCTGCTCTATCACCGTTCCTTCCATGTTCTGCTATATTTCCATTCCTGCTACCCATGAGAGGCGAGTTTCATCTGTGCCGTGAATCATTATGTGACCAAGTCAGTTAACATCAAAACATGCTTCATGACTATATTGCACCCACAGAGCAATATGGATCCTGAGTAAGCACTGGAACTGCCTTCTCCGACTTTATGAGCACCTTGGTGTTATAACAAAGGGCCAGTCTCCAAATTATCCTTGTATTTCATTAGCTTAACTCATCCACCCCTAGCAGATCTACACTGTCACATGACAAGCATCCTAAATAACGCCTTAGATTCCTGAACAATTTCTGAAAAATATAGCTGAAAAGAATAAACCAATTATAAATATCTTATTAACAGTAAATGTTATTAAAAAGGACTAAACAGTTTTGCCCCGTAACGATTCTTCTTCACAATAACTATGGTCCAGATTCATTCAAAGTCCTTACATATAATAATTAAAAAAATCCAACCTTCACATTTTTCATAAACAACTTTTCATCAACTTGGAAACTGTATTACCTAAACACACAGTATCAGCAGCAATTTTATTCGGTCAAGCTTGAGCATCTCCATGAACATGAAGAGAAGCAATTTCATTCTGAGTGCTTCCTTTCAGACAGTTACATAAATATGAAAAAGTACATATGTCTGTTTATGTAAGTAATGACAACAATGCTTCTTAAACTGTAAAAAAAATTATACAAGTATCAGTGACAATTTTTCTTCAGTATCATCCATTTTCTATGATACAATGCGCAGTTCATAAGTCACTTGATTTTGTCATATTAACATAAATATTGAAATACTGCACACAGTCATGACTAACAAGTAAGTATCAATATCTGCAGCATGTAGTTTTCTGTCTCTCACAATGGGATTTCTTACTGTGCCCCTCAATAATGTAGCTCGCTCAGGTATGAAAATATGAACACAAATATTACAAAGTGCAGAACAGCTTACAAATATTAATATTCTCACTGCAGTGAATATGTAACAATCTTACGGTTGTTTTGTTTCTCACACCCCCTGCTTTTTTACCTTCTAATTAGCAAGTCATTAAGTTAAAGCTGTTTCCAAACAATGTCACAATACCTTAAGAAGATATTGCCGTCAAAGGGACAAAAGATGCTACAAGTGTCAAAGACCTCAAATGACCAGCTCTTTTTGTAGATGGAAGAAGAGTCATTACTGTCAGTTTAAAAAAGAAAGGCTCCACCAAAGGACATGGACTTGCAAACTTGAAACCCCTCAATCTCTTGATATGAAACCCTCCACCATGGGGAATCAATAAGTTTCATGTAAAAGTCCTTCTCAGCAAATGAGGAGACCACCTTCCTGTTTTCCATTTTGCAATGAAATAGAAGCAGGAGGACTGAACAGATTGTCTGTTTGCTTGCTGTTATGTGAGTTTGTAGCATTACATTGATTCAGAGATTCTGCAGATATAATAAGACACCGAAGCAGTAATATACTGTTAATTTACATCTGATAAATAATTTTAAATTACTACAAGATATGGGGGTATGACCCCCCTTTTAGGAGCTAGGGTTAATAAAATATTCCAAGCAATGGGCTTATCTGTGGCAATGCTTACTATTGGTACCAGGATCTGAGTTGATTTCCTCAGTTTGGAGTGAAGTAAGAAAATGTCATATCCTTATTCAAGAACTCCAGCAATGAAACTTGCATAATGAAAGGATTTTTTCTTGTTAAGTCTGCCATGCTAAACCACTGATTTCAGCCTATCTGCCTTTGGTATCAAGGCCACTAACAAAGGTATATTTCAGATCACTTTTCCAAAAAGACTAACATCACTGACTTTCTTTTCCATGTGTTTGACAATCTGCTCGTCACCTGCGGAAACAGCTTTCATACATAACTCACTGTTAGTCAATACCAATTCTGATTTAACCTACTGCCTCCATTTTGTGAGTTATGTTAATTCAACTGTAAAAGAAATAATAAAGTTTTTAACTATCTTCATTTAGCAGACTTGTTAAACTTTTTACCATGAGCTTCTTCTTTCGGCTTTTCTCGGTTAGGGGTCGCCACAGCAGATCATCTGTCCGCTCATGATTGGCAGTGGAGTTTTACAGTGTTGAGTTGCCAGCCTTGTGCTTAACCTTCCACAGAAGGCACACACACAAATGCACGCACTCATGCCTATGGCCAATTTAGAATGTTCAATCCACCTACAACATGTCTTTGGGATGTGGGAGGAAACCGGAGCAACCAGAGGAAACCCACGTGACCACATGGAGGACATGCAGACTCCGTACAGAAGGCACCCCAGCCGAGGATCGAACCGGAGAACCTCTTGCTGTGAGGTGACAACGCTAACCGCTGCACCACCATGACCGCCCGCCACCGCTACAGAAAATAACCACTTAGAATGAAAATCCTTGAGTAATATCGGTCTCCCAAAGGGCATTTGTGAATAAACTTTTGTGGGAAGTAAAACATTTTGAAAATAACATCAAAATATTTATTCTGAAGAACAGATGGCCAGCACTGTCTGAACATTACTAATGAATGAAAAATGCCATCAACCGATCAGAAGGCTGAAGCAGCAAGAACAAATGCAGGTTATTTCAAGAGCTCATTTCAGGGAAATAGCATACTGCCAAAGACAAGAGTCAAGATATTGTGCACCTCACAGACAAGTAAGCCTCAAGTAGGGTAATTTTTAAACTTAGGTGAGAAGGGCTGTCTCCTGCAGTAATGCAGTGAAAGCTACTCACCAAAGATGCCAAATGTGCATGTAAAACTGGCAGTTGTATATGTTCGTGGCGGGCAGCCGGAGCTGTGAATAGCCACACGCTCGTTTACTAGAAGAGTTCTTACCAATGGGAAGGAAGAAACTGGACAGATACCTTTCTGCTGCCATCAGCTCTGTTTCAGGCTTGCTATTCTTACACTGCTGCTCTCTCGACTTAGACTTTGTTACCTGCTAATGAAGGATAAACATTCAGCTACAGACACATTCTTTTAACAGTCATCTTCTGCACAGTGTGACTCATGCTCTGCTGTACAATGGTCCACAAACTTTTTAAGCACAAACATTTTACTACACTTAGAGTGAGGCACATGTGCCCATGTGGCGAAAAAGAAGTTATGTACTTACCATAACGTTTGATGTTTGCAGTCCATCTTGCCCTTCATTCTTACACTTAGGATTGGAGCCGAACCTCGGCTCTGACTCGGCCATTCTCTAGCGCAAAAACTTCTGGCTGACTTGTGGCTAGGAAGTATCCCATCATGCACCACTAACATAACCCAGATCTTGTTTGCTGCAAGGAGAAACATACAGAGACAAAGAACAAACCATGTTGAAAGGACCCAACATAACAATAAGGCAGTAGTCACTCTACCCCAGGTCCTCAAGGAAGGGGGCAGGAGGGTGGGTTTGTAAGAATGAAGGGCGACATGAACTACAAACATCGTACGTTATGGTAAGTACATAACTTTTTTATGTTCTGTAGTCCTATCTCGCCTTCATTCTCACCTTCATCTTGGGTGGCTCATTGGAAAATGCTCCTGAGTACTGTGGAACCAAAGGAAGACCTGTTCCTGGAAGCCATATCCAATTTGTAGTGGGTAATGAATGTATGAGGTGAAGCCCATGTTGCTGCAGCACAAATGTTATCTACTGGAATTTTAGCCTGAAAATCTACTGAGGTAGACACAGACCTGATAGAATGAGCTTTCACCATGAAGGGAAGATCTTTGCCACTGGATGAACAGACAAAGGAAATGCAGCTGGAAATCCAGTGAGATAATGTGACTTTAGAAACTGGAAGGCCCTTCCTTGTATCTGAAAAGGAAACAAACAATTGATTTGACCTTCTGAAATTTTTAGTTCTGTCCAGATAAAAACACAATTGTCTATGCACAACCAGTTGGTGAAATTTGTACTCTGCCTTGTTAGAAAAATTAGGGAAGAAAACAGGTAATTCGATGGACTGATTAATATTGGCCGGAGAAGAAACCTTAGGAATAAAGGAAGGGTTTTGTCCGTAAGGAGACCCTATCTTTGTGAAACACCAAATAAGGGGGCTTAATGGAAAGAGCTTGCAGTTCAGTGATAGCCACGAAAAATATAGTTTTCCAAGATAAGAATTTAAGGTGACATGTTGCTAAAGGTTCGAAAGGGCTTGACGTAAGTCTATGGAGTACAAAGTTCAAATCCCATGGTGCCACTGGATCCATGACTGGAGGTCTTAAAACGTTGGTCCCTTTAAGGAAAGCTCTACACAGTCAATGAGCCATAAGGTTAGGTTCATTAGCCAAATGAAAGGTAGAAATAGCTGCCAGATGAATTTTAATAGTGGCAGCTGCTGAACCTTGGTGGAACAACTGAGAAAGGAAGTCTAAAATGGCAGAAATGGAAGCTGTGTAACGATCAATGTTTCTCTCACGGGCCCAAAAGGAAAATCTTTTCCATTTACTGGTATAAATCTTTCAGGTAGAAGGTTTGAGAGAGTATCTCAGAATGTGTACAACCTCAGGAGAAAAGTCGTGAAGCCTGGCTAGGGATGGAATTGGAGCAGCGAAGCTGTCAAATTGAGGGTGTGGAGAGAGGGATGGAACACCTTTGACATGTGCATCAGCAAATCTGACACTGGGTCCAGAGTCCACAGTTCGTCCATTAGATGAAGTCTGAGAAAGGGGAACCAAATCTGTCGAGGCCAGTAAGGAGCAATTAGGATCATTTTGCTTCCCAAGGATATTGCTTTCTGAATTACCTTCGGGGGAATCATGGGAGTGCATCTCTGGGTGTTTCCCCTTCCGGGGGAATTAGGGTGAAGTAGCTGCTGCATTTGGTATTCAGACAGGTGGCAAAGAGATCACAGCAAGGCTGACCTCATTTGCGAAAAAACTGTTCCGCTATGTATGTGTTCAGAGACCACTCGGGACGCATCAGAATAGCCCGGCTGAGCCTGTCAGCTATCATGTTGGATTTTCCCGGGATGTGCGTTGCAATCAGAAAGTGCTGGGAAGACACTGCCCACTCCCACACTCGAAGGGCTTCTCTGCAGAAGGGGAAAGATTTGGTCTCTCCTTGTTTGTTTATGTACCACACCACCGGCGTATTGTCCGAGTGGATAGCAATCATCCCCGGAGGGAGAAAGCTGTGAAATGCTTGTAATGCCAGAAGCACTGCTCTCATCTCCAAGACGTTGATATGCAAATGAGCCTCGTGATCCTGCCACATGCCTTGGACTGTTCTTCCTAGATAATTCCCCCCCACTCTATCTGGGAGGCATCAGTGGTCATGGTGGCAACTGGGGGGCGGGGGGACAAATGGTCTGCCTGTGTTTAGATTGCTAGTCTGGGTCCACCATCGAAAATCCTGTTTGCACAACTCTGTTATCAGGATGGGGTGAGAAAGAAGTAGGTACTGCAGTGACCATTGGGCAAAAAGTAAGGACTGCAGGACCCTCATGTGCAGTCTGGCTAATGTTATTGTAGAAGCCATTGTCCCTAACAACTTGAGCACCATCTATGCTTTCACTTTCCTTAGAGGGAGTAAGCTCAAAACTTGTTTCCTGAGGTTCTGAATTCTTTCTACAGGAAGGTAAGCCCTCACTGAGACGGTGTTTATTTCAGCGCCAATAAAATTCACATGTTGAGAGGGCGATAATGCAGATTTTTACCAATTTACTGTAATCCCTAACTGCAAGCAAGTTGAAATGGTATCGTCCCTGACCTGTAACGGTAGATGCCTGGTGGTGGCAGTCAGGAGCCAGTCTTCCAGGTATGGAAACACTTTAAATCCCTGACGTCTCAAGTGAGCTGTAACCACTGTCATGCATTTGGTGAACACCCTGGGGGCTGTGGTGAGACCAAAGGGCAGGGCGCGAAACTGATAATGACTGGTTCCCAGCCAGAAGTGTAAGTGACTCATTGATGCCCTGTCCATCTTAATATGGTAGTATGCATCTTGGAGGTCTATGAAGCACATCCAAATGTCTTTCACTAACAACGGGAGTATCGACTGTAAGGTGACCATTCGGAACTTGGAAAGATTCATTCAATTTGCTGAGATCCAAGATGGGTCTCAAGTCTCCTGTTCTTTTTGGCACCAAAAAGAATCTGGAGTAAGTCCCTAATCCTACTTGGTCTGCGGGGATGGGTTGGATGACTCTCTTTACAAGCAACCTTTGGATTTCTAGAGTTGCTGAATCCCTGTGATTGGGTAGAACATCTGGGATTCACCTGATCCGAGGGGGTGGAGAAGAGAAGGGAATATGATAATTGTAATTGGGAATTATCTTTGATGCCCACTTGTCTTGAGTGATATCGTGCCAGGCGTCTGGGTATAAAGAAATACGACCCCGACTGGCTCCAGAGACGTGCAGTCGGACCTCCTTTTAGGAGCGCTGATAGGGACGACGACGAAAGGAATTGCAGCCCCGCTTGTTCTGCGGGCCTCCTCTGCCTCTAGGGCGGCGTCTACCGTTATTTCCTCCTCCTCTGCCTCTGGAGAAGGAATCACCTTGTGCATCCTGAAAAAACCTCTGTGACTTCTTGAATCACATTTTGCCGCCCTTCTGCCCTTTGGGATAGGGTCTAGAAGGAACAGAGAAATTGACTCACGGCAGACAGGGCTTTTCCTTCCTTTTTGCACCTGGTGAGTGTTTCCTTTACCTTGGTTCCAAACAATGAGGATCCGTCAAAGGGAGCATTGGTAAATGTAGACTTAAAGGCCTCTGCAAAGTTACACAAACGCATCCAGGAGCGTCTTCTAAGAGAAACTCCTAAACACACTGCCTTACTCGCTCCATCAGCTGCGTAAGATATCAGCCTCATAGAGGAGTTCACAATAGAATTTAAGGTAAACATCTGTGCGTTAACCTTCTGAGATACTGCTTCAGATATGTTACTTTGCAGAGTCTCTCCCAGTTCTTTTAGGAGGTCTCTCTGGCGCCTTGTGAAATGAGACAGGTAGTTCAGCGATCTAAGTGTAAAAGCCGCTGAAGAAAAGACATGCTTTCCCTACCTATCCATCATTCAAGACTGCTTGTTCGGTGGATGGACAGTGGAGGAAGTTTCGGCAAGTTCCTTTTTGGTGGCTGCTGCCACCACCATGGCATCTACTGGTACGCCCTTAGTAAGAAAGTCTTTGTCCTGGGGTGCTGACAAAAATGTATTTGGTCTTCTAGGAACCAGTTCCACAGAATCAGGAGATACCCACACCTTTCAACTCACTAGAGCCAGTAGCTCGTCAAAAGGTGGAGACACCCAAGTGGTGGAGGGTTAAGACTCAAAAGCCTTCAGCTACACTGACTCCTCATCAGAAGGGGATGTGGTGGGCCAGCCGCCTCTCTGTTTCAGGATCTCAAGGATATCTGCGAATGAGATATCATCACAGGACAACTTGGGGGACCCTTCTGACTCCTCGAGGTCAGTGTCTGATGTAATGGACTCATCAGGGGAGTCAACATGTTTCCTCTTACAAGTTTTCTTCCTAGGTGGCTCCTCTGAAAGGAGTTCTGGGGAGACCTCAGAAGACTGGTGACCACTCATGGAGGTTTCCTGAGGCTGCGAGTCTCTGCTGTTTTGGGAGAGACAGGGAGCTGAGACTGAAGTCGGCGCTTTAGGGGGAAGAGTGTCGGTACTTCTAGTTGAAACTGAAGACCTGGACAGCGCACTCCTCATCACCTCAAAGGCCAATCCTCCTGGCTCCGAGAATGTCCCCTGCTCCGAAGATGCAGAGGCAGTCCTCGGCGCCGAGGAAATGGGCTCCGAGGCAGATGTGGGGGTCCAAGCTCACCGGTGCCGAAGCACCGAGTGGTAGGCTCGGAACCAAAAATGTTCGATTCGAAGCATCCCCCTCGGGCCCGACCGGAGAACTGAGGACCCTAGACCCCACGGACGGCACCGAAAGGGTCAGAGCAGATATCGAAACTGAGAGACTAACTGAGGTAGCTGGAACCGACCTTTCCACAACCCGAGGCACCGACAACTCTGGCTCCGATGACCCAGAGTGGCTCGGAGGAGGAACATCGACAGGGTATAAGGGCACATTAGGCTCCGGAGTCGACTGGGATGGAGCTGAAAGTAAATCTGCCAGAGCCGAAGTCTGAAGCAGTCTGCGCACCACTCTCTTGACGTTCTCATCAGAAAGGCTCCTAGCGGACTTGGAAAATAGCGTGGGGGACCTTGATCGCCGAAAGATAGGCGACCTAAGAGTCGGGGAAACTGGTTGGAGTCATACCTCCCAACCGTACCGAATTACCCGGTAAAAAACGAGTTTTGGGGTTAAATAATGGGGTGCCACGATTCACGAGTGACACCCCTTCATTTCCGATTTATTTTTAAAGATTTATTTAAAAATTTGCGGTGTCGCTGACGTCATCACGTACGCGATGACATCAGCAACATCAGCTCTGCCAACCAGTCGGAATTCAGCTCGAGCCCACACAGGGCACGTATTTCCGGCAAACGTGAGCGGGAACTTTTTGGATTTATTTTTTCTGCTGCTGTTGGCTTCTCTTTAGCATGAAGACTAGAGCTGCTCTGCTTGGATTTAAAGTAAACGCGAGCGGGAACTGTTTGGACGGCTTATGTTTAAGCGTGCCATGGAGAACTACTGCTTGGATGTATTTATTCTGCTGCTTAGCGTGGACGTGGAGATTTATTCTGTCATGATCATGAGCAAATTATGCTGGCTGGAACTGGAAGTATGGTGTGTGTGTGTGTGTGTGTGTGTGTGTGTATTTGTTTGTGTGTGTGTGTGTGTGTGTGTGTGTGTGTGTGCAGAGTCTAGGACAAAAAAAGACTGTAAGGGTTATTTATTGTCTTATGCGTGTGCGAGAGCTCAGAGAAACTTTTAAGATGAAAAGAGAAATGGCACGGCAGTCTGCTGACATGTATGTAATGTATTGCTCTTCTGTTAAGCTTCTAATTCTGCAGTTTCAGAAAGTGTACTGGGTATTTGTGTTTTTTCTGTTTAAGGCAAGCTGAAATGAGAAATGGGCCAACGTGGCAGTTATGTGCGAGAATGGCAGAGTGCAGAAGTGTTTATTTTATTTTGGGTCAGTACAATGTATTATGAGAAAAAGACCTTCGGTTGCTTAACTTGCTTTATTGTTTTGTACTTACTAAGTGATTTTTTTTTTTTAAAGTCATGCAATTATAGAACGACTGCAAATGGGGCTAGCTGAAAGCTGGCTCACTGTTCTATTAAGATTCAGTTCTAATTGAGAAACTGCAGTCTGCAGAAGTGTATTGCTTTTTCTGTTAAGCTTCTGATTTTTTGTGTGGTATTGCTTAATGCAGGAGTCAATTGCTTGTGTGTGGTATTGCTTACTGCAAAAGTCAATTGCTTTGTGGCATTATTGTTTACTGCAATTAAGATAGCTCCTACATGTGGTCTGTTCCTCTTAAAATTTGTAGTTTCTGGCAAATCAGTGAGAACTGAATTCATTAAATAATGATGGCCATTTAAGTTTCAGTCATCCTATCTTTCAGGAAGTGCATGGTAACACAAAACATTTTATTCTAGCAACTTTTCTAGGATCATACAAGCAATGTTTAAAGTGCCTCTGATTTGGGGCCACCCCCCCCCCATACATTTTGGCTTTTTCCAGATGTCTTGTGCTGCATACTTTTCAGGGGGATTGAACTTTAGTGCTGCTTATGTGACGTCTGTTTGTGTTAGTAGCACAACAGGTAAAATACTTGCTTTTAATGCAGAAGGCTGTGGCTTCTACTCCCACATTATGTAGATAGATTGCTGATACTGCATTGTGTACTTTTGGGGTGTGGATACTGTAGTACTAAGAATGTCTTTGGTGGAGAATGGAGATACCTAGTAACTATGAACCTGTTATCAGTTTGCCATCCATTCCCTATTGAAATAGTAATAGCTTACCATTTTTTAATGCAATATAGGCAATTTATTCCTCAAGGGCAACAGGCACTTTATTTTTTAAATGAAGCAATGAAATATAAAGTTGTTTGCTAGCAACAAGCTCTTTGTTACTTGCAGATCTCTTTAACGTGAATTATTTAGATGACTTTTCCTTTTGCAGATATTGTGCATATTTATGGATACTGGTGGATTGTAGAAGTTTGACTAAGGCTGTTATGATGGAAATGTTCTGAATTGGGGTACTGGGCAGTTTTGTCATTATTGGTTTGTGCATTTTGTTTCACTGCTTATTGGGAAAATGTTCAAAACAAATTTAAAAAGCGCTCTAACAAGTGTGCTGTATTCAAGGAATATAGTTTATAAGAATACAAGGAATACAATTTAATACAATCAGGAAGGTGCATCAAAAATCACATGTATGACTGCCCAAAGGTAATCTTTATCCACCACTGGCCAGATGCATTTTGTTTGGATGTGGTGTGTTTCAGTGCTGTTTCAATGAATGTGACTTTCAAGGGCAGAGAAGCTTTAATGCCAAATCTATTTTCATAGTGAGACAGTATTGTTTTGTTTAGCATATGTTTGTTAGTGTTTGTGCATTACTGTGCTGCAAAATGTAAAAATAAAATCCAAATAATCATTGTAGAAGTAAAGCAGTATACACATATTAGTGTTTATGGTAAATGGGGTGAAATAGCCAGGTAATGGAACATTGGAATGGCTGCAGGGGAACTCTGATGTGGTGCCATATTTTGGTTGTCTGTTCTTTAGTTTGCATTTGAAAGTTGGTATTCCACAATTCCATTGGAGTGGGTGGGGTTACATAATTATGTATGCAAATTAGATGTTAATCAGCGTACAGGTTTTACCTATTTTTCATGGGCCTTGTCCAGATTTTTGATGTTTCCAGGTTGAGAGGTATGGTTGGAGTTCAGCTGACCGGCTCCAAGATGCAGGCTCAGTTATCGGCTCTGAAGCTCCTGGAGCCAAAACTGATGGATCCACAATGGAAACCTCTGTCGGCACCGAGAGCAGTGGAGCTGACAAGGATGTAGTCATTTTGGTAATTTTGTCTGGCAGCTCAGACGACACAGAATGGGTGGGAGACTGCCTTTTTGTAGATTTTGCTTTGTCTTTCTTGGAAGAGGAAGGATGCGTGACAAAACAAGCAAGACTCTTGGAGGTGAATAGCCCCCAAACAATACACACACAGATTGTGCCCATCCGTTAAGGACATTTTCTGGGCACATTTTGTACACTTTTTGAAGCCCAAAGGCTTGTGGTCCTTAGTATCTTTGGACATAGTGCAATAACAACTAAGAACAATGCACAACTATCTCCAAACAGATAGACAAGCAACAGCACAGACAAACAGGCAAACAGAGGACTAGGTCCTCTAACTTAAAAGGGCCTAGCCCTTAGAAGAGAAGAAAGATAAACAGAGGACTAGGTCCTCTAACTTAAACGGGCCTTGCTAAGGAGGAAGGAAAATAGGAACAAGAATAAGCAGCACAAGAGAAGCGATGCAGGGATACAATAGGCCAACGGAAGAATGGCCAATCAAAGTACAAACAGTACACACAGTAAACAATGCAGTAAATAGTCTAAAACAGACACAGACTGTGATAACACACTAAACTATCAAAAATTATTTTTAGTCAACAATTACTAGTCAAAAGGTATTGAAAAATTTCACTTAGCCACAGCCAAGAAGAATCACGTCTGAGCTCAACGAGAGGCAAACGAGATCTGGGTTATGTTAGTGGTGTATGATGGGATACCTCCTAGCCACGAGCCAACCAGAAGTTTTTGAACTAGAGAATGGCAAAGTCGGAGCCGAGGTTCAGCTCCGATCCCAAGTGTAAGAATGAAGGCGAGATAGGACTACAGAACATCTGATGTTTGTCTCCTGTAAAATACATACTCCATTTTTGTTTATGGTCTACTAGACAGACAGAACGGTTTCTACTAGCTGTCATCTTATTTCATCTCTTACAGAAGAAGCTGACAACCAGCTGGTGGCTACTGCTTAATGATGCACAGAATATTAAGTGCACAACAATAATGGACTACCTGTTATGTACATCTAAAGATTTTAAAAGTTGTTCTTTTTATTTATTTTTTTTGAAGAACATTAAAAAATGGTTGGTCTACACAGAATTTTAAGAGTAATTTTTACACCCAGCTTCCAACCTTCAATACCACTGTGCTTCAAATGCCAGTTACTCTAACATCTCCATAAGCTCTAGTCCTTGGGAAGACATAATGACATTTTGATAATGAGAGATTATCGAAGATTAGGAACATAAGAACATACCAGAAAAGTGATCACAAAAATATGCCTACCCATATACACATTTAGGTAGACAGACGTAAAAGTTCTTGGCACCATTTATGAGTACTGAATAGTATTCACTTTCCAAACTGAGCAAGGCTGTATATGATGCCTACCAAACCAAGCAGGGCCATACATTACGATAACACTGGTGTAAATCTGTGACTTCACCTCCAATCATCAAGGCTAGCTTAAAGGGACCCAGTACTTTACTTGCCCTGCAGTGATAACTTATTCCATAGGCCGGGAATATATTAGGCATATACCCCCTCCCATGAGATGAACAGGTACACCCCCACCCAAGTAGCGCTAGAGTTTTAAGTAAATTTATCCCAAAAATGCACTTTTCTTTAAAGGCTTTATAAAACTGCAGTAATAGCAATCAGATTTAACCTTCCCTATGTCTGTTATTAATATTAAAACTCTACCCTATCTTCTTTTTATATCTTGATGTAAAACACAGAGAGAGCTCAGAGACATGCTGACAAAGTCTACTTACAGTGTCTGCAACTTTTATTACTTTTAGCATGTTTAGCAGCTCATCTGTGAAGAGCAAAGTTTTAATATTAGTAGAAAACGTGAAAGAAATGAATTTCCTTACAACAGAGCTTTATAAAGATTTAAAGAATGGTGCTTTGTATGTAAACTTAATTAAAATACCATCAAACCACTCAAAAGCATCCTGGCTCTTCAGTAAAAAGTACAGTTTTGTACCTACCATAAATGTAGATGTTCGAAGATCCACATTGCTGCAGTCCTTACATATGGGTAGTCCGCTGTCCTCGGTCGGCCCGAATACCAAAGTATTAGGCTGACGTCGGTCAAGGCGCTTAAAACTGACATCAGGACGTCAGGGTACAAAAGCGCATGACCGACGTCATATCCTCAGTCTTTTCTTGCCCCAGATGTCAGAAGGCCCTAAAAAGAAAGGGCAAAGCCAAAAAACAGCAAAAAACAACCAACCACCCCTGCACTAACCATATTTACAATATTTACAACCCAAACCACACAACCACCTCTAACTACAGAGGGAAGGAGGGAGGAGTAAATTGGACTGCAGCAATGTGGATCTTGAACATCTACATTTATGGTAGGTACAAAACTGTACTATGTTCTTCATCTCACATTGCTGCAGTCCTTACATATGGGTAGAATCCCAAAGCAGAGGTAAGGGAGGATGGCAAAACTATAAAGCATTAGGAGCTGCCAAAATGCCCTGTAAAATTGCAGTGGCAAATCCAGCCCTAGATTTAGAGTAAAGTGGAAGGTGGTAATGCTTAGAGAAAGTATGCACTGAACTCCAAGTCGCTGCCTCCAAAATATCCTTAGTAGCCACCCCCCTTAAAAAAGCTGTAGAAGTGGCAGTAGCTCTAGTGGAATGAGGCCTAATCCCAGATGGAATCTCCTTACCATGATGGGAATAACAGAAAGCAATACAAAAACCAATCCACTTAGAAATAGTTTGTTTTGAAACAGGTTTGCCCTGAGAACACAAAGCAAATGAAACAAACAACTGCTGAGACTGCCTGAACCCTTTAGTTCTGTTCAAATAATATCGCAACTGTCTGTGTATATCCAAAGTGTGCAAAATCTTCTCCCTTTATTTTGGGCGTTTGCATAAAAAGTAGGCAAATGAATAGTTTGGTTTAAAGCCACACTAGAAACCACTTTAGGCATAAAGGAAGGGTTAGTACGCAAAGACACCCTATCCTTGTGGAAAATTAAGAAAGGCTCAACCGCCATAAGGGCCTGTAATTCAGAAACCCTTCTCGCAGATGTAATGGCCAACAAAAAAGCAGTCTTCCATGATAAATATTTCAACTCGGCAGTCGCTGCAGGCTCAAAAGGTTGTAGAGTGAGTTTCTCCAACACAAAATTGAGATCCCAAGCAGGAGTAGGAGCTCTCGTGGGGGTCTTATATTCTTTGCCCTCTAAGGAATTGCTTAAACAAAGGATGAGAAAATAATGGTGGGTCACAGTCATAGTGAGCAGAAATTGCTGCAGCATGAACCTTTATAGAGGAGAAGGACAAACCTTTGTCCAATAACTCAGTAAGGTATTGAAGAGCAACACTTAAGTTAGGTTTAGAAACATCAAAGTCCTTTGCTGTACTCCAAATTAAAAATCTCCTCCATTTATCTGCGTAAACTTTCCTTGTACTAGGCCTTCTGGCCTCCAAAATAACATTCAAAACTTGTTGTGGAAGCTGAGACCCTCCAGGGTTTAAAACAGAATATGCCAGGCTGTTAGATGTAGAGAGTGAAGTTTGACATTGAGTAAATGACTGTTCTCCTGAGACAGCAGGTGTGGAATCGAAGGCAAAGGCCATGGAGGCTCCCGTACCAGACTTCTCAGTAATGGGTACCAGTGCTGTCGAGGCCAATCCGAGCTATTAAAATCATGGTTGGCTTGTCCTGTCTGACCTTCAGGAGTACCTTTGGGAGGAGAGGCAGTGGTGGAAAGGCATACACGTGAAGATTGCTCCAATTGAATGAGAGAGCATCCACTTTCCAAGCTGTGGGATGAAACCTTTTCGTGCAAAACTTTGGCAGCTGGTAATTTAGTGGAGAAGCGAACAGATCTATGTCTGGAGTTCCCCATAACACTGTCAATTCTTGAAATACATGAGGATCCAATTTCCACTTGTGGGGATCCATAATTTGTCTGCTCAACACATCTGCTAAGGAGTTCTGTGCTCCTGGCAGAAACCTTGCCTGAAGATTTAGCTGCAAACTGAGAGCAGTCTCCCACAAAATCATTGCTTGTCTGCATAGAGGATATGAATGTGTCCCCCCTTGCTTGTTGATGTACCACATGCCAGTTGTGTTGTCTGTTTGAATCAACACCTGCCCTGGAAGAAGTAAATCCTTGAAAGCTATCAGTGCAAATTGGACTGCTAACATCTCCTTCAGGTTGATATGCAAATGTTGAAGTCTGGCAGGCCACGTGTCTTGTACCCACTTTCCATTTAGATGAGCTCCCCAAGCTTTGTCTGAGGCATCTGTCGTTAGAATCTGACTCGCCTCTGGTCGGGTCACAGAGTCCCTTGTTTAGGTGACATTCCTGAGCCCACCACAAAAATTCCTTTTGAATGCAAGGTATTATCTGAATGACAGTGTCCATATCTTGGCAGTGTTGCGTCCATACATTTTTGAGATACCATTGTAGCTTCCTCATATGCAGTTTGGCATTGGGAAGTACCAGAATACAAGATGCCATGAACCCCAAGGCTTGAAGGACTGTCCTTGCAGTCAGCCTGGACTGACGAGACAATTGATGGAAATAAAGAGAAAGATTCTTTTGTTTGTCCGGGTCAAAAGGCCATCTGGGATGCTGTATTCAGTCTCACACCCAGAAAGCACATGTCCTGAGAGGGTACTAGACTGGACTTTATTTCGTTCACAGAATACCCTAGGCATCTTAACACTGCCTTCACATACTGTAAATGATGAAGAAGTTCGTCCTTTCCTTGTGCCAGAATCAGGCAATCGTCCAAATAAGGATAGATTTGTATTCCTCTTAGCCTGAAGAAAGCTACCACTGGAGCCAGAACCTTCGTGAACACTCTAGGCGCAGTAGATAAGCCAAAGGGCAATGCAGAGAACTGATAATGAAAAGTCCCAGCCCGAAAACGCAGATACTTCCTGCAACTGGGCCTGATAGGAACATGAAGATAAGCCTCCTTGAGATCCAGAGTCACCATCCAGTGATCTTTGCCCAGCAGAGGTAAAAGCTGCTGTAACGTCAACATTTTGAACTTGGGAATGTCCAGATATGTGTTGAGGATAGATAAGTCCAAAATGGGTCTCCACGTGTCCCCTTTCTTTGGTACTAGAAACAGGCGAGAATAAAATCCTAGGCCCACTTCTGGCAGAGGGACCGGTTGTATTTGGTTGTGAGCCTCTAGTCTTTGCTGAGGAGGAACGTCTGGCATGCCTTTGAAAGGAGGCAAGGTATGGAAATAAAACTTGTAACCTCGGTGTATGATATCCAGTACCCATTTGTCTTGGGTAATTAAAATCCAATTTTCCTTGAAAAGTGCCAACCTTCCTCCCAAAGGTGCCGCCAGGCAAGAGGGATCTGGCAGCTGAAAAAGTAGGTCATTGGGCCTGTTTACGAAAGGACTGGCCCCTACCCTCACTCGAAGATTGTGCAGGTGAACTCCCAGTTCTAGGTCTGAAGGAACTCTGTGCTCTGCCCCTACCACGTCTAGATCTACCCCTAGACTGAGAATCATAAGAAGGATACGTCCACCCCTTAGCAGGCCAATTCCTACTAAACTTTGGAGGCTGAACCTGCAAAAAATCCTTAACAGTCTGCTTAGACTTAGCCTTGTCCTCCATTTTCTTTAAGACTGATTCCACAGGTGGACCAAACAACACTTCAGACTGCAAAGGAGCATCCAAAATCCTTGTCTTAACATGGTCAGAAAAATTCTGATCCTTCAGCCAGGCGTGCCTGCGAAGAACTGAACCAGTGGCAGCCACCCTAGACGAGGCCTGCACAGCATCAAAACCACATTGTAAAGAATGCTTACCAACCTGCTCAGAGACATGCACCAAATCTTGTAATTCTTTACACTCAATGCCTTCTGCCAGAGCATCCACCTTAGATTTCAATTGAGAAAGAAGAAAGTTTTGATATTTCAACATATGAAACTGGCAATTCAAAGCCCTCATTGCTAAGGTAGAAGAAGTATAGACCTTCTTTCCCCATCTATCCAAAGCTCTGGCCTCTTTATCTAGAGGAACCGGATTTTTACAACAGAGGCCTTGACACCCTTGGGTCCCTGACTAATAGTTTCTGGGTCCGCCCTAGGACTCTTATAAAGATATTTATGAGCCTCAGGCACCCTGTAATACCTATCCGGTTTAACAGGCGCAGGAGGCAGAGAATCAGGATTAAGCGAAGCCTCTGAAAACACATCCTGCACAACATCCAGAACAGGTGGAATAGCTAAGGGCCTATGTTGAGGTAAAAGCAAAAATTCCCTAAGCCTTTTCCGAGAATCAGAGAAGTCTTGACCTTCCCACTTAAAATGCTCCCTCATAGAGTGAAGCGTCTCTGAAAAAGAAAAATTCTCTGGAGGAGAAGCAGAAGGAGTGGAATCTTCTGCATCAGAATCAGAATAAGGAGAGTACTCCTGCAAGTCTTCAGCCAAAGACTCTGAAACATCTGAAGCCTGTTCAAAACTTCCCAACTCTGGCTCCACCCTAGGCCTCTTATCAGGAGGGGGCAAAGAACCTCTAATCAGAGTAATCAAATCTTCTGCCATTTTAAGCATGTGCTTCTTAGGCACAGACCCTGCTGAACTAGGAGTGACACCAACAGATGCTAAACCTGGCCTGCCCCTGGGAGAAGCCTTGGAAACAGAAGGAGAGGGCCTAACCACCCTGGGAAGGGAGGGAGTACAGTAACCTGAGAAGCCCCTTCAGCCTGCCCTGCCTCAAGAGAGGCCACATCCTGCAAAATTAAAGTCTCCCCCTGAGACTCTAAAGAAGTCTCCGTCGGACCCACCGGTTCCACTGAAGCCTCTAAAGAACCGGCGTCCGGAACGGACGACTCATCTTGCCTGGGTTTAACTGTTTTGTCTTTGCGCTTCTTAGTGGAAGCGGAGAATCCGACGGCATATTATAATTGCACCGCTTACCGAAGACCAGCCTAGCACAATCTAACCTTCGCTTAATAGTGCGCTTATTGAACCTAGCACAAAAGCGACACCCGACTACGTCGTGCTCAGGCCCCAAACAAGGAATGCACAAAGAATGATAATCCCTATGCGGTATCTGTTTCCCACAAGAAATACAATTATTCACTTTTTCTGACATCCGGTACTATACTGAGGCAAGATAAAACCAAAATAATCCCCAACGGGGTACTTAGCCAACTTGGATTCGGTCTGAAACTCCGAACTCGAAAAATTTCAGAACACCGAACGGCACTTGCAACGCTGCTTCTGCATCGGACCATGCGGCAAAAAAGACTGAGGATATGACGTCGGTCATGCGCTTTTGTACCCTGACGTCCTGATGTCAGTTTTAAGCGCCTTGACCGACGTCAGCCTAATACTTTGGTATTCGGGCCGACCGAGGACAGCGGACTACCCATATGTAAGGACTGCAGCAATGTGAGATGAAGAACATCCCAAGTTTGCACAGCTACTCGGATAATGGAAGACCCAGTAGTGTATGACAGCAGTAAGCAGGGGACAGCACACCTGATTTACCTTTACAACAACGAAACACACTGGTGCGACTGCTCATATGAGCGAATCGTAAACACGAAAATCAAAACAGCGACACTTTTCAATGTTTGAAAATCAGCAAGTCGAAATGCAGATTTGTTGATTTTCGAACATAAATGTCAAATACAAAATGTAAGGAAGTGTAAACCAGGAGGGCAAGCCCCCTGCACCCCACAACCCCCCCTACTTTAATATACTAACTCCGAGATCGCACTACAGTAGGGAAAGGGACCATTTTCCAATCCCCACTATAGTGCAATCCACCCCAGAATGCTGAATCTGCAATGAGCCTCACTGCACATTCAAAACGTTTTGCTTTTGATGTTTGCAAAGTTTGCAAACGTCCTTTCGCACATCTGCTGTTCACCCATGTGCAAAACGCACACATGAAGGCAAACCGCACATCTATCTGGAGAGGAAGGTGCAGTGTTTCTGCAGCACCTTGTCACTGTGCCAGAGTGTAACTGGAGTTCTGCATAAGTGTAGGGGGGAGGATGGATCAGGAACTGAGGAGGACTGGGAGTAAATATTCAGATCAGTGACAGTAGCCCTTGCTGGCATGCACTGGGAAGGGGTGTGCTCAAATTTATTTATTGACATTTGTTAACAGAGTTAGTCCAGGAGGCCTTTTTCAGTGGTGACCCGAGGAGAAAAGCTCCAGTTACAGATAGTTTAAGTATACATAACAGTTTAGTTTACAATTAAAAAACAATTATTATTACGAGTAAAATTTAAAGTAATTCACAGTGATAAGTTAAGAGACATAACAGGGATAAGATCAGTAAAACAAAAAGTACAAATAAGTACTGTACTTCAACGTTTACAAATAGGAGCATAAGTAGCCTTTGCTGTGGTACATATCCCATGTCACAATTAGGAGACGTGGTAAAGCAAACAAAACCACCCTCAGTTTTTTAAGATGCCAGTAAGAGCATGTGACGACCGTGCCCTGGCACAGCAATCAAGGAGCCTCAATCCTCACCACTAACACCAGGGAGATAATCTCCTAGAAGAGAGGAAAGGATAACTAATACACACAGTAAAGTCCAATTTCCCTTACGTGCACACAGAGATCAAAGTCAATCTGGGGCTGATCGCTCCCTTGCTCACCAGGTCCCCAATAAGACTCCCCACTGGCACAGCTATAGGGTCCAGATTCCTGGGAAAGGCTGACATAGATTCTCCAGCTGTGCCCCTTTATCCAGACCATACGGTAGTAAACCCTGCCACCACACAGCTAGTAATACCAGCTACTAAAACGACCTAAAAAGGGTGTCCAATTATTACTGTGCAATATTATTATCCAATGGTAATGTGACTATTCAGTCTAGGCTTATTGGAAGGGCTTTAGACAGTAATTTATCTCTACATAAACCAGCCACAGGTAGAAGGTTTTAAAAATATTTAATAATAAATAATTAAAACACAAGACAATACTACTACACCACAGAGCTATCTAAGAGTTCAAAGATCACACAGAAATATAAAATAATACAGTAGTACAGGTCTGATTTCAAAGAAAAATACCTAATTAATCTTTACTAGCTTTAACTATTCCTAAAAGAAATCACTGTGCTAAAACTTACATGTGAGCATAGGCACAGTGCTGAGTTAGATATCCAAGATCAAAATACTCTCAGTCTCTTGTGAGAAATAGTATTTAAAAATTACTAACAAACATGTCTCTAAGGCCCTCCCAAATTACATCATTTTTGACACTTAGTCTGGAGTTCTCAGGCCACAAACTGCATTATTTAGCAATCTAACACCTACTCAGAAACTTACAACAATATAAGTCATTTTTACATGTATACTCCAACAGAAACCAGAGCAATAAAGCACATTCCACATCTAAATTCTGGTCATAAACTTTAGCCTTACAACAATGGGCATGAAACCTTCATCCAGACTCACTGGAGCCGAATTATAACATGAAAGGGTCACAACATGCTTCACTGGGCCAGTAGAGTGCAATGTTGTCACATATTTTGCAGTTCCACATTTCACAGTATTCTTTTACACTCAAGAAAACATGCCTGCATTTTTACATTTATTTACAAATGCCAGAATTATATATCAAATTATATTTGACTAGGCAGGCAGCCTTCACTCATCTCTCCCCAATCATCACCCCCCCCCCCCGGGGAACTCAAGCAAGTTTTTCAAGTGCCCCTTCACTTGAGAGTGTCAGGTCTATCTGGGTGTACCTCACCCAATTCCCTGTCTTGAGAGCCCATCTGCAGTGGCATTGCTACTCCCACTGCGGTGCTGCACTGACATATCATATGCTTGCAACCCCAGACTCCATCTTAGCAGCTTGGCATTTTGTTGACTGGCTCTGTTTAACCATGTTAATGGGTTGTGATCTGTCATCACAGTGAATTTTCTTCCATACAGATAAGGCTGAAGTTTCTGTAGTGCCCATGCTATGGCTAGACATTCCTTTTCTACCACTGCATAGCATTCCTCCCTGGGTTGGAGCCTACGACTGAGATAAACCACTGGGTGCTCTTCTCCCTCTGAAGAAATCTGGTTAAGTAGAGCCCCCACCCCATAGTTTGAAGCATCCACCTGCACAATAAAGTCTTTGCTGTAGTCTGTACTGGCTAACACAGGGGGTCCTCCCAAAGCTTACTTAAGCTTCTGAAATGCCTGCTCACATGCTAGGGTCCACACTACCTTATCTGGCCTGTTCTTCCTTGTCAGGTATGTGAGGGGGAGCAGCTATGGTACTATAATTGGGAACAAACTTTCTGTAGTACCCTGCTGTCCCAAAGAATGCCTTCACCTGCTTTTTGGCAGCAGGTGCAGGCCATGCCTGAATGGCTTCCACTTTGGCAGGTTCTGGCCTTATTTTACCACTCCCCACTCTATGTCCTTGGATATGAGACCTCTGCCATACCCACCTGACATTTGCTTGGCTTAATGGTCAACCCTGCCCTCTGTAGTCTGCCCAGCACCTCCTTGACATGCTGAAGGTGCTCTTGCCAGGAATGGCTGTAGAGAGCAATATCATCCATGTAAGCGAGGGAAAACCCTCCTGCTCCTGCTAAGATATGATCTACCAGCCTCTGGAAAGTCGCTGGGGCATTCTTCATCCCAAAGGGCATATTTGCGAATTCATACAAGCCAAAAAGAGTCACAAAGGTGGACTTCTCTCTAGCACTGGGAGTCAAGGGCACCTGCCAGTAACCCTTGGTAAGATCAATGGTTGTAAGATACATAGCCCCACCCAGCTGCTCTAGGGCCTCCTCTATCCTAGGCATGGGGTAAGCATCCGATTCTGTGTGACTATTTAATTTCCTGTAATCCACACAGAACCTGGTGCTCCCATCCTTCTTTGGCACCAACACCACTGGTGAGGCCCATGGACTGTTGGGACTCTTGAATCACCCCTAGTTCCAACATCTCCTGTACCTTTTCCCTCAGAGTCTGTTTGACTCTCTCAGGCACCCTATAAGGGGCTTGCCTAATAGTCCTTTGGGGTCCTGTATCCACCTGGTGCTGAACCAGGTGAGTGCACCTTGGTTTCCCAGTGAACATGTCCCCAAATTCCTGCAATACTGCTTGGAATTCTCGAACCTGGGTAGGAGATTGCTGCTGGGACATTGCTACCCCTTCCACCGAGGTGTCAGCCCGAGCCTCACTGAGGAGATCAGTCACAAGATATCTCTCAGACTAAACCTGCAATCCACTGCAAATGCTCAGCACAAGGGGCTCCCTATCATGGTAAGGTTTCATCATGTTAACATGGTACAATTTGTGCCACTGCCATCTGCCTAGCACTTCCACCATGTAGTTAACATCACTTACCTTTCTTATCACCTTGTAGGGTCCCTCCCAAGCTGCCTGCAACTTGTTGTGTCTGACAGGAATGAGAATCATCACCTGCTGCCCTACAGCATACTCTCTTGCTCGAGCATTCCTGACATACCACACCTTTTTCTGTTGTTGGGCTTCTGCTAGGTTCTCCTGAGCCAGGCCCATGAGTTCCCAGAGCCTTGTCCTGAGGTTCAGGACATATGCCACAACAGACTCCTTGTGAGACTCACACTCACCTTCCTACTCATCTCGAATTAAATCTAGAGGTCCCTCACCCTATGCCCATACAGCAACTCAAAGGGTGAAAAACCTGTGGATTCATGGGGAACCTCTCTGTAAGCAAACAACAGATGGGGCAAATATTTGTCCCACTCCCTCTTAAACTGATCTGCAAATGCTCGTAGCATGGACTTGATTGTAGAGTTTAACCTCTCAACAAGACCATTAGTCTGGGGATGGTAGGGGGTGGTCTTTAAGTGCTTCACCCCACAGGACTTCCAACAGACAAGCCAGCAGGTCTGACATAAAATTGGCTCCTCTGTCAGACAGTATTTCCTCTGGGAAACCTACCCTGCTGAAAATCTCTAGCAAAGCATTTGACACCTTCTCTGCCTGAATGGAGGACAAAGCCACTGCCTCAGGGTATCGTGTAGCATAATCTACAATCACTAGGATATACTTTTTCCCTGTGGAACTTGGGGTACTCAGAGGACCCACAATATCCACAGCTACCCTCTGAAATGGCTCCTCAATCACAGGCAAAGGCATCAAAGGAGCTCTCACCTTGTCTCCTGCCTTGCCTACCTTTTGGCACTGCTCACAGGTCCTGCAGTACGTTGTTACATCTCTGGAAATTAAAGGCCAATAGAAGTTTTCCATAATATGCCTCTTTGTATGTTTTAATGACCTGCAAAGGGAATATCATGGGCTATGGACAGAAGCTCCAGACGGTAAGCTATAGGCACTATCAATTGCTGTACTCTCTCACCTTCTAGCCCTCCCTCAGGGGTCCACTCTCTGTATAGTAACCCTTTGTTCCAGTATACATATTCCCCCTTCCCCTGAGGATCAGGTGCCTCCCTAGCTACCTGCCTCAGGCCTTGCAATGTAGGGTCTGAGAACTGAGCCTGTCTCAAGTCTCTCCTTATAACCTTTCCCAGCTCACCTTCCACAGGAATTCTGGCATCCTCTGACAGCAGTGCCTCACTGTCAGCCTGGGTACTACTACTCACCTTTACCTTTGCAGTTACCCTGTCCAAGGAAACATCAGTACCTACAAGCAGTTGTGGCTCACATTCAGTCTCACTGCTACAGCGTAGCTCACTCCCTGAAGTAACCACCTCGGCAGTCCTGGCTGCAAATGTGCAGTCTGTCTGGGTCTCCCACATGCTTATCTCCTTGCCTCACTGCGTGTAACTGCATTAGTACATAGTACTGCCTCATTCAAATCCTTCCCTCTCAGGGCATCTGCAGGATGGTAGTTCCACACACCTGTTGTCTCAAGACAACCCACTGTTGGCATTTTGTCTTTCCCACTTACTGGCTCCCTCACCTTTGGTTCCCCACCTTGCCTCCATGGATATCTGTATGGCACATGGCCGCAGTGGTTGCATTCAAAACATTTAACCCTAGCTCCTGGACGTGTACCTGGACTTGTGGCTTCCCCTGCTCCTGGCGGATTCTGTTGGGGCAGTCTGTGCTGCCCACCATGGGTTCCTTTAGTCCCATGAGCAGTACTGGGGGGGTCCAATTCCTGTGCAGGGCTGCCCTGCCTGATAGGTATAGGTCTCCCTTCTTCCCCAACTCCTCTGAAGTAGCACACTGTCTATCAGCTAAAGTACAGTTTTGTACCTACCATAAATGTAGATGTTCGAGGATTCCCTTGCTGCAGTCCTGACAATTGGGTATAGTCCGCGTCCCAGTCGGCCCGAATACCAGAGTATAAGGCTGACGTCGGTCATGGCGCCTTAGACTGACGTCAGTACGTCAGGGTACTAATGCGCATGACCGACGTCATTTCCTCAGTCTTTTCTTGCCCCAGATGTCAGAAGACCCAAAAAGACAAGTCCCAAAAACAACCTGCACCAAAAACATGTACAATATATACAGTAATATATACAAAAATATAAGCATGTAAACTCACCTACACAACCACCCTGAAACACAGAGGGAAGGAGGGAGGGTAAATTGGACTGCAGCAAGGGAATCCTCGAACATCTACATTTATGGTAGGTACAAAACTGTACTATGTTCTTCGTCTTCCCTTGCTGCAGTCCTGACAATTGGGTAGAATCCCAAAGCAGAGGTAAGGGAGGCTGGCAAATTATAAAGTAGCAGGAGCTGACAACATGCCTTGTAAAACAGCTGTGGCAAAACCAGCTCTAGTCTTAGAGTATATAGGCAGGTGATAATGCCTAGAAAGTATGCACTGAACTCCAAGTAGCTGCCTCCAGAATATCCTTAGTTGCCACCCCTTAGAAATGCTGTTGAAGTGGCAGTAGCCCTAGTGGAATGAGGCCTAATCCCAGCTGGAACCTCTTTGCCATGATGGGAAT
The DNA here is from genome assembly GCF_019279795.1 of Protopterus annectens. Lineage (NCBI taxonomy): Eukaryota > Metazoa > Chordata > Ceratodontiformes > Protopteridae > Protopterus > Protopterus annectens. The sequence continues at coordinate 35,607,823 of NC_056750.1, forward strand.
AACAAAATGCAATGCAAAAGCCAATCCACCTAGAAATAGTTTGTTTTGACACAGGCTTGCCCTGTGAACTTAAAACAAAAGAAACAAGTAACTGCTGAGACTGCCTAAAATCTTTAGTCCTGCTCAAATAATAACGCAATTGCCTGTGTACATCTAAAGTGTGTAAAATCTTTTCCCCTTTATTTTGAGGATCTGCAAAAAGTAGGCAAATGAATAGTTTGGTTTAAAGCCACACTAGAAACCACCTTAGGCATAAAGGAAGGATTAGTGCGTAATGATACCCTGTCCTTATGGAAAATCAAAAGGGCTCTACTGCCATAAGGGCCTGCAACTCAGACACCCTTCTTGCAGAAGTAATAGCCAACAGAAAAGCAGTCTTCCATGACAAATATTTCAATTCAGCAGTAGCTGCAGGCTCAAAAGGTTGTAGAGTAAGTTTTTCCAACACAAAATTGAGATCCCAAGCAGGAGTAGGAGCTCTACGTGGGGGTCTTATATTCTTTGCCCCTCTAAGAAACTGCTTGAACAAAGGATGCGAAAACAAAGGTGGGTCACAATCATAGTGAGCTGAAATTGCTGCAGCATGAATCTTTATGGAAGAGAAAGACAAACCTTTGTCCAATAATTCAGTAAGATATTGAAGAGCCACACTCAAATTAGGCTCCGAAATCTCCAAATTCTTTGCTGTACTCCAAAATAAATCTCTTCCATTTTTCTGCGTACACTCTCCTAGTACTAGGCCTTCTAGCTTCCATAATCACATTTAAAACTTGTTGAGGAAGCTGAGACCTACCATGCTTCAACACAGAATATGCCAAGCTGTGAGATGAAGAGATTGAAGCTTGACATTGAGCAGATGACCGTCCTTCTGAGATAACAGATGAGGAATCAGAGGTAAAGGCCATGGAGGCTTCTTTACAAGACTCCTTAGAAGTGGGTACCAGTGTTGCGAGGCCAATCTGGAGCTATCAAAATCATCCTTGGCCTGTCCTGTCTGACCTTTAGTAATACCTTTGGAAGAAGAGGTAGAGGTGGAAAGGCATAGACATGAAGGTTTTTCCAACTGAAAGACAGAGCATCCACTTTCCAAGCTGTGTGATGAAACCCCTTTGTGCAATACTGTGGCAGCTGGTGGTTTAGTGGAGAAGCGAACAGATCTATGTCTGGAGTCCCCGATGACACTGTCAATTTCTGAAATACATGAAGATCCAGTTTCCACTGTGGGGATCCATGATTTGTCTGCTTAATACATCTGCTAGGAGTTCTGTGCTCCTGGCAGAAACCTTGCCTGAAGAGTCAGTTGCAGGCTTAACGCAGTCTCCCATAAAATCATTGCTTGCCTGCATAGAGGATAAGAATGTGTTCCCCTTGCTTGTTGATGTACCACATGACAGTTGTGTTGTCTGTCAGAATCAACACCTGCCCTGGAAGAAGTAACTCCTTGAACGCCATCAATGCAAACTGGACTGCCAACATCTCCTTCATGTTGATATGTAGATGCTGTAGTCTGGCAGGCCACTTGTCTTGTATCCACTTTCCATTTAGATGAGCTCCCCAAGCAGTGTCCGAGGCATCTGTCGTTAAAATCTGACTCGCCTCTGGCCGGGTCACAGAGAGTCCCTTGTTTAGGTGACATTCCTGAGCCCACCACAAGAATTCCTTTTGAAGGCAAGGTATTATTTGAATGACAGTGTCCAAATCTTGGCAGTGCTGTGTCCATACATTTTGAGATACCATTGCAGCTTCCTCATATGCAGTTTGGCATTGGGAAGCACCAGAATACAAGATGCCATGAACCCTAATGCTTGAAGGACTGTCCTTGCAGTCAGCACGGACTGATGAGATAGTTGATGGAAGTAAAGCGACAGACTCTTTTGTTTGTCCGGGGTTAAAAAGGCCATCTGGGCTGCTGTATTCAGTCTCACACCCAGAAAACACATGTCTTGAGAGGGTACTAGACTGGACTTTATTTCGTTCACAGAATACCCTAGGCATCTTAGCACTGCTATGACATATTCCAGATGCTGTAGAAGGTATTCCTTTTCCTGAGCCAGAATCAGGCAGTCGTCCAAGTAAGGATAAATTTGAATGCCTTGAAGCCTGAAGTAAGCTATCACTGGAGCCAGAACCTTTGTGAATACTCTGGGCGCAGTAGATAAGCCAAAGGGCAATGCAGAGAACTGATAATGAAAATCTCCAGTTCGAAACCGCAAATACTTTCTGCAACTTAGCCTTATGGGCACATGAAGGTAAGCTTCCTTGAGATCCAAAGTTACCATCCAGTGATCCTTGCCCAGCAGAGGTAACAGTTGCTGTAACGTCAACATCTTGAACTTGGGAATGTCCAGATAAGTGTTGAGGATAGATAAATCCAAAATTGGTCTCCACGTGTTCCCCTTCTTTGGTACTAGGAACAGGCGAGAATAAAATCAAGCCCCTTTCTAACACAGGGACTGGCTGAATAGCCCCTATCTGGAGTAACTGAGAAACTTGCTTGAGAGCCTCTTTTCTTTGTGGAGGAGGAACATCTGGCATGCCTTTGAAAGGGGCATTGTGTGGAAATAAAATCTGTACCCGTGATGAATGATATCCAGCACCCATCTGTCTTGAGTGATTAAATCCCAATTTTCTTTGAAAAGAGACAATCTTCCTCCCAAAGGAGCTGCCAGGACGAGTCCACTGGCAGCTGAAAAGGCAGCTCATTGGTTCTGCTTACGAAAGGCCTGCCCCTTCCCCTCACCAGAAGTCTGAGCAGGTGAACTGTCTGATCTAGGCCTAAACGAACCTTGAGCCCTGCCCTACCACGCCTAGACCTACCCCTAGACTGGGAACCATAAGCAGGATATGTCCACCCCTTAGCAGGCCAATTTCTACTAAACTTGAGGCTGCACCTGCAAAAATCTTTAACAGTCTGCATAGACTTAGCTTTGTCCTCCATTTTCTTTAAAACTGCTTCCACAGGCGGTCCAAACAACACATCAGACTGTAAAGGAGCATCCAAAATCCTGGTCTTAACATGCTCAGCTAAATTCTGATCCTTCAACCATGCATGTCTGCGAAGAACAGAACTAGTAGCAGCCACCCTCGAGGAGGCCTGAACAGCATCAAAACCACACTGCAAAGAATGCTTACCCACTTGTTCAGACACATGAACCAAATCCAGCAATTCTTTACACTCAATACCTTCCGCCAAAGCATCCACCTTAGATTTCAATTGTGAAAGGAGATAATTCTGATATTTCAGCATATGAAATTGACAATTCAACGCCCTCATGGCTAGAGTGGAAGAAGTATATACTTTCTTACCCCACCTATCCAAAGCCCTTGCCTCTTTATCAGAAGGTACAGGATTTTTAACCACAGAAGCTTTAACACCTTTAGGCCCCTGAGAAACAGTTTCTGGGTCCGCCCTGGGACTCTTAAACAAATACTTATGAGCCGGGCACCCTATAATACCTATCAGGCTTAACAGGAGCAGGAGGCAAGGAATCAGGGTTCAGAGAAGCCTCTGCAAAAACGTCCTCCACCACATTCAATACAGGAGGAATAGCTAAGGGCCTATGCTGGGGCAAAAACAAGAATTCCCTAAGCCTTTTTCTGGAGTCAGAGTAATCTTGGCCTTCCCATTTAAAGTGCTCCCTCATGGAGTGAAGAGTCTCTGAAAATGAAAAATCCTCAGGAGGAGAAGCTGAAGGAGTGGAATCATCCACATCAGAATCAGAATAAGTAGGAAACTCTTGCAAGTCTTCCTCCCAAGCTGCCTGCAACTTGTACAGCATACTCTCTTCCGAGCATTCCTGACATACCACACCTTTTTCTGTTGTTGGGCTTCTGCTAAGTTCTCCTGAGCCAGGCCCATGAGTTCCCAGAGCCTTGTCCTGAGGTTCAGGACATATGCCACAACAGACTCCTTGTGAGACTCACACTTACCTTCCCACTCATCTCAAATTAAATCTAAAGGTCCCCCTCACCATATGCCCATACAGCAACTCAAAGGGTAAAAAAATGTGCATTCATGGGGAACCTCTCTGTAAGCAAACAACAGATGGGGCAAATATTTGTCCCACTCCCTCTTAAACTGATCTGCAAATGCCCTTAGTATGGACTTGATTGTAGAGTTTAGCCTCCAAACAAGACCATTAGTCTGGGATGGTAGGGGTGGTATTCAGGTGCTTCACCCCACAGTACTTCCACAGACAAGCCAGCAGGTCTGACATGAAATTGGCTCCTCTGTCAGACAGTATTTCCTCTGGGAAACCTACCCTGCTGAAAATCTCTAGCAAAGCATTTGACACCTTCTCTGCCTGAATGGAGGACAAAGCCACTGCCTCAGGGTATCGTGTAGCATAATCTACAATCACTAGGATATACTTTTTCCCTGTGGAACTTGGGGTACTCAGAGGACCCACAATATCCACAGCTACCCTCTGAAATGGCTCCTCAATCACAGGCAAAGGCATCAAAGGAGCTCTCACCTTGTCTCCTGCCTTGCCTACCTTTTGGCACTGCTCACAGGTCCTGCAGTACGTTGTTACATCTCTGGAAATTAAAGGCCAATAGAAGTTTTACATAATATGCCTCTTTGTATGTTTTAATGACCTGCAAAGGGAATATCATGGGCTATGGACAGAAGCTCCAGACGGTAAGCTATAGGCACTATCAATTGCTGTACTCTCTCACCTTCTAGCCTCCCTCAGGGTCCACTCTCTGTATAGTAACCCTTTGTTCCAGTATACATATTCCCCCTTCCCCTGAGGATCAGGTGCCTCCCTAGCTACCTGCCTCAGGCCTTGCAATGTAGGGTCTGAGAACTGAGCCTGTCTCAAGTCTCTCCTTATAACCTTTCCCAGCTCACCTTCCACAGGAATTCTGGCATCCTCTGACAGCAGTGCCTCACTGTCAGCCTGGGTACTACTACTCACCTTTACCTTTGCAGTTACCCTGTCCAAGGAAACATCAGTACCTACAAGCAGTTGTGGCTCACATTCAGTCTCACTGCTACAGCGTAGCTCACTCCCTGAAGTAACCACCTCAGCAGTCCTGGCTGCAAATGTACAGTCTGTCTGGGTCTCCCACATGCTTATCTCCTTGCCTCACTGCGTGTAACTGCATTAGTACATAGTACTGCCTCATTCAAATCCTTCCCTCTCAGGGCATCTGCAGGATGGTTGTTCCACACACCTGTTGTCTCAAGACAACCCACTGTTGGCATTTTGTCTTTCCCACTTACTGGCTCCCTCACCTTTGGTTCCCCACCTTGCCTCCATGGATATCTGTATGGCACATGGCCGCAGTGGTTGCATTCAAAACATTTAACCCTAGCTCCTGGACGTGTACCTGGACTTGTGGCTTCCCCTGCTCCTGGCGGATTCTGTTGGGGCAGTCTGTGCTGCCCACCATGGGTTCCTTTAGTCCCATGAGCAGTACTGGGGGGGTCCAATTCCTGTGCAGGGCTGCCCTGCCTGATAGGTATAGGTCTCCCTTCTTCCCCAACTCCTCTGAAGTAGCACACTGTCTATCAGCTAACCAGATCCTCATGTCCTCAGGCAAAGTGCTAAGGGCTTGTTCCCTTACCAAAAGGTCTGCCAGCCCTTCAAAAGTGGTGACCTGACATCCACTCACCCAGCTATGAAAATAAGTGCTCAGTTCAGCAACATATTCACACAGATTGTCATCTGCCTTGCGTTTATGCTCGCAAAACTTTTTCCTATAAATTTCAGGTGTTAGCTTAAAACATTCCAACAAGTGTCTTTTTAAAGCAGTATAATCAAAACAGTCAGTGTCATGCATTTTTGCTAAAGAAGTTATAGCTTTACCATAGAGTAAAGGGGTCAGGAACCATACCCAGAGCCCTTGGTCAACTTCATACTGTTTACATACCCACTCAAACATATGAATGAAGCTATCCAAATTATTCCCCTCTTTAAACTGTGGAAGAAATTTACTGACCTTTTGTGCTTCTGGGGTCCGGTTACTCCCTTCTCCATTACCTCAGCTTGTAGACTCCTCATTTTCTCGGCTGCTTCTAGTTCCATACGCCTGGCCTCCAACTCGTCTCTTTAGCTCCAGCTGGATTTTAAGTCCACTGCAGAAAGGTTGAGCTGTCCATTCTCCGAGGATATTGTATCTCCACTGTCAGTCTGATTGTCCTCCAGTCTGCTGTTTTCTGATGCAGCTGTAACCAATGCTGCAGTCAGGTCTGCTTTAGTCAGGTTTCCATGCACCAGTCCCCTAGACTGGCATATCTCTGCCAGCTGGCTCCTTGTCAGCTTTCCATACTCTTCTACTGACATGCTGCCTGCTCACCCTGACTAACACTAAGCTAACAAAAGAAATAAAACAATTGTGATCTGAACTCTGAGTACACACTGCGTGGCTGTTTTAGAGTGCAAAACACTTTTAGAGATCACTGTACATAAGCTAAGGGATTCGCTCTACCCACACCACTACAAACCAGTTAGTATGTGAAGTAGATCCCACTACTGCCAAACACTTATGATAGGATACCCCAACCATTGCCACCAATATGTGATGCCCATGCCCTGGCCCAGCAATCAAGGAGCCTCAATCCTCACCACTGACACCAGAGAGGGCAACTCCTAGAAGAGAGGAAAGGATAACTAATGCACACAGTAAAGTACAATTTCCCTTAAGTGCACACAGAGATCACAGTCAGTCTGGGGCTGGTTACTCACCAGGTCCCCAATAAGACTCTCCACTGGCACAGCTATAGGGTCCAGATCTCAGCCTAGCTGGGCAAGCTAAAACCTCCAGTACCCTCTCTCTCCAACCAGTGCTTCGTGTCCCCGCCCAAGTAGCTGACACAACACACACACACTTTGAGATAAGTATTTATACAACTTCACAGACACGCCTGGGAAAGGCTGACAGATTCTCCAGCTGTGCCCCTTTACCTGGACCATATGGTAGTAATCCCTGCCACCACACAGCTAGTAATATCAGCTACTAAAAGGCCCTTGAAAGGACGAGCAATTATTACTGTGCAATATTATTATCCAGTGGTAATGTGACTATTCAGTCTAGGCTTATTGGAAGGGCTTGGACAGTAAACTCTATAAATATATAACATACTCTAAAGCATAATTTATTTCTACATAAACCAGCCACAGGTAGAAGGTTTTAAAAAAATATTTAATAATAAATAATTAAAACACAAGACAATACTACTAGACCACAGAGATATCTAAGAGTTCAGAGATCACACAGAAACTTAAAATAATACAGTAGTACACGTCTGATTTCAAAGAAAAATACCTAATTAATCTTTACTAACTTTAACTATTCCTACAAGAAATCACAGTGCTAAAACGTACATGTGAGCATAGGCAGAGTGCTGAGTTAGATATCCAAGATAAAAATGCTCTCAGTCTCTTGTGAGAAATAGTACTTAAACATTACTAACAAACATGTCTCTAAGGCCCTCCCAAATTACATAATTTCTGACACTTAGTCTAGAGTTCTCAGGCCACAAACTGCATTATTTAGCTTTCTAACACATGCTCAGAAACTTACAACAATATAAGTCATTTCACATGTATACTACCAGAGCAATAAAGCACATTCCACATCTAAATTCTGGTCATAAAATTTAGCCTTAAAACAATGGGCATGAAACCTTCACCCAGACTCACTGGAGCAAAATTCTAACATGAAAGGGTCGCAACAACTGGGCCAGTAGAGTGCAATGTTGTCACATATTTTGCAGTTCCACATTTCACAGTATTCTTTTACACTCAAGAAAACATGCCTGTATTTTTATATTTATTTACAAATGCCAGAATTATATATCAAATTCTATTTGACTAGGCTGGCAACCTTCACTCATCTTTCCCCAATCGTCACAGAGCACAGGCAACTTTCATGGTTGCTTGTATGACTGAATTCTAGATGCCCCCCCACCACTGCAGTATACTGGGTACATCCCTAGTATGGGGGAGTAAATAGGTCTGAGACGATTGGGGTAAGGCCTGACAACTGGCAGGCATGGAAGCAAAATATAACACAAGAACTGGTTTGCACTATCAAAGTAACATACAATGCTGACTCTAAGGGATACGTGCCCAAATGTGAGGAAAGTTCGAGAAATGACATAATTTCTGCATATTCTTTTCTGCTGGTTTATTTGTTTAAATTACTTAACCAGGGCAGAGCACTGAAGACAACTGACCCATTTCAGTCTCTGTCTTGGAGAAACTGAAAAAAATACAGAGAGATGCAATGTAACAAGAGAGAGATCACTGTAGTACAAATCTATGCAATTAACAATAGGCAGAGCATTTCAATACATACAACATTAGGAGATGTAAATACTGGGGGATAGCTACGTGGGGGACAGTGTGAGATTGGTGACTAATTATGGCACTGGCTGCTTCATGCAGGATAGCCATTAACTGATGCCAGAACTGTGAATAGGAAGGTGCTTCTTTAGGATGGGAGGGGAGTAATTCCCACAGTCTGGGAACAAGAACTGGGAAGCAGTGATTTCTGCAATGAAGCTTAGTGTTGGGAGGCTGAACAAATGGATTGCAGCTTCCATGGTTACTGAAGTTGTAGGATAAAGGACATCATCATATTACTCTAAATGTCAGGGGTAGAAGTGTTTCATTATGTAGGCACTTGAATAGTTGTCAGCCTAATAGAAGTTCACATCTTTTTTGACTAGGAGCCATTTTGCTTTTTTATAGTGTTTAACAGTAGCAAAACATAAGAAATGGTGATAACGCTCTTTGTCAAAGCAACTCTCTTGAAATTAAAACCTTCAGTTACTGCATCCATTTACTTATTCATCATCACTTTTTACAGTTGAAAGCAATGGGGAAATAGAACATATATGTGTATACTTCCTACTTACCTGTAACAGCAGATGCTTTAATTTCACATTGCCTCAGTAGCATATGGATTCTGTGCTTGCACAAACCCAACACTGACAGCATTTAGTGGTCAGAGTCCCCTCCTCTAACTATCTGTGATAATAGATTGTCTTTGTAAAGGTACGAACAGAGAAACCAAGTTGCTGTCTCTAGAATGTTTCTAGAGTCCACTCCTTTCCAATATGCCACCAAAGAGGACAAGGCTCTGGTGGAATGTGCCTTAACCTTGTCTGGAATAGATTTACCATGGTGGGAGTAACAAAAACAACAGCAGTGGGCAGCCAATGATCAATCATTTGCTTTGAGACAGAGTGACCCTTCTTAGCCCCAGAACATGAAATAAACAGCTGTTCAGCTTTCTTGAAGGGCTTTAAAGGCAGTACATGAGCTGCATGTTTATATCCAAGGTAATAAGAATCTTCTCTCCCTTATTTTTAGGTTCCACAAAGAAAACTAATTGACTGATGGCTTGATTCAGGGTAAATTCAGAAAAAGAAAAAAACATTTAGCAAGAAAGAAGTATTAGTGCAGAGAACAACCCTATCCTTATGTAAAATCAGATATGGTTGGCCCACTATGACAGCCTGCAGCTCAGAGACTCACCTTGCAGATGTCAGAGCAATAAACAAAACAGTTTTACAAGAGATGAACCTCAAACCAGCCTGAAAGGCATGTTCAAAGAGAGATGGTCAATTTTTCAAGAACAAAGTTGAGATTCCAAGGAGGAAGAATTAGTTTTCCAGGAGGTCTTAAGTGAAACATTCCTTTCATAAACTGCTTGACCACAAAAAGAGATGAAAGGGGGGGGATACATGAGCAAACAAGCTGAGATGGCCACAAGATGCACTTTAACAATGCATAAGATAACTCATCATTGACTATCTCACAGAAATATTTTAAAACCAGATGGATAAACACGACACTGGGCCCTCTGATATTAGTTAGGCTCCATTTAGAAAAACTCTTCCATGGTTAAACATAAGACTTTATAGTTGTAAGTTTTCTAGACTCCTTCAATACCTGTTGCACATCCACATGGAACACGTGTTTGAAAGGTATCATACCAGAATCATTGAGGCTGTCAGCATCAATTGCTCTAACTTGAGGTACACCAGTCACCCTGACACTGTGTGTGAGAATATCCGGACTTTGTGGAAGTTTGTGATAATTGTCCTTGACCAATTCCATTAAAAGGGAGAACCAGCTTTGTCTGGCCAAAAAGGAAGTTACCATAACGATGTTTGGGACTTCTTAACCTTCATAAGTACCTTGGGTATCGGGAGAAAGGGCAGAAATGCATAAAGGAACATTCTCATCCAAGGGAACAAAACTGCATCTATCCTCAAAGCACAACTGCAAGAATGTCTTGAACAGTATTTTTCCAACTGTCTATTTTGAAAGGAGGCAAACAGATCTATTTGAAGTGTTCTTTACATCTGGACCAAATGCAAGCAGACCTCTTGTCTTGAGTTTCTGCTCTTTGGGGTCCAGTGGGGATCGGCTTAATCTGTTTGTCACTATGATTTGCTCTGATGGGATGCGAGGCCTGAAGCATCACAGAATGCCATAAGGCTAGCTCCCAGGCCATCACTGCCAACTGGCAAATAGGGTATAGCCTTGTACACTCTCATATCTTTGGGTGCCACATGACTGTGGTGTTATCTGTGATGGATAAAAGGGGGAAAAAGACACCATAAATGGTGAAGAGCTTTTTAGATCTGAATCACTGTTAACATTTCTTTGACACTTAAGTGCTTTTTAGCACTTGCTGGACCCCATTAGCCTTGCACTTGAACTCTGTTGTACACTGTTCCTTGTGCAAAATCTACTGAGTCCATCTGGACTGACTGAACTGGGATTTGGAGGGATAAGGCTAGGTCCGGATTAAGAGACATCTGATCCCTCCTCCACTCTAACTCTCATTTTGCAAAATACAGCACTGGTATATGAAACTCCAAGAGAAGCAGGTGCTGGGTCCAACAATTTTTTAAGTACCACTAAATTTCTCTCAAGTGGAGTCTGGCCTGTGATGTCATAGGGATTAATGATGCCATAAGGCCTAGAATTTTCAGAAACTCTCTTGTGGAGGATGCTTACTGAAGACAGAAATCTCTAAAAATGTTTTGAACAGTCAGGACTAAACCTTCTGGCAGAAAGGCCATATTTTTTGTGTCCATCACAAAACCCAGGAAGACAATTTTTGTGAGGATGTGAGACGGAACTTTTCTAGGGTCATCTTGAAATTGGAAGAAATTCACATATGGTAAGCATTCCGCATTGAATTAGCCTCAGCACCCACTTATCTGAGACCATTTGTGGCCAGGCTACTAGAATAATCTAAAGCTTGGGGGAAGGTGAAAGTGGAGGGACAACAGGAAGAAACAGGATGCCTCGAGTCTTGTCATAGTCATTCGTTAGCAGGGTCTTCATCCATTTTGAGAAAATAACCCCTTTTATTTGGTTTGGAAGCATTATCGTCCTGCTACTCCCTTCTTAGCACCCTGACTCTTACTAGGCTGGGAATTTTGTTGGTTCTGGAATCTGAAGTTGATTGCCTCAAAATATGAAACATTCTAGATACCCCATGCATCAATTTACCTACATCATTCCATTATTTAAGAAACTGAGTAGCAGCAGGACCAAACACAAATTCAGAACTTAACGGCGCATTCAAAATCTCATTTTTAAGTTCTCAGAAAAATTTTGGTTTTGTAACCAAGAAAACATTCTCAATACAAGAGCAGTGGCTGCATTTCTAGAAATACCATCCACACCTTCCAAGGCACTCCTCAAAGCATGTTTCGAAACCCGAGTAACATGAGAAACTACCTCATTTGTATAACACTTCTCTTTAGCAGGTAAAGATACAACAAAGTCATTTAAACTACAAGCACATTGCATAATAAATTTCCACTTCAAGTTCTGGCAATTTAAGATTCAGAAGATTAAACTACTAGAGTAAGCCAACTTATTTTCCTGAAGTTCTAACCATACGCCAATATTATTCGGTAATGTAGGGTTAGAAGAAGCCAAAGCTCTCTTGTTAAGAGTTGGCAGCTAAAGAAACCACAATTGGGTCAGACAACAAAGGAGCAAAAAGAGCTGCAATATCAGAGTACACCTTGTATTTTCTCAAAGCCTTTTTAGGACATGGTCACTAGCAAAAGGGGTTTTACATGCAGTTTTATAGACATCTTCTAAGACCAGTAACAGTGGAAGAACAGCTAAATTACTTGTAACCTCATCTTCAATAACATCATAAACTCTGTCAATCTCTGTCATAGCTCCAGATTGCTTCTAATCAAATACATCTATAAACCTAGCTAGCGCCTGTGGAAATGTGAACACCTGCTTAGGTTTTGAACCTGCTCATCTTCCAAAGAATCAGACTGGATGGACTCAAAGTGCTCACTACTGTCTGCATCAGAGTCTTCATCAAAATGTGTACTGTTGAACTGATCTTCAGAGAAGATAGCCTCATGGTCATTCTGCATAGCAGCACAGCCTCTGAGATTAGCCAACTGTAAAACACTCTTAGCTAAAGACGCTAACATTATCCCTACACATGGTAAGAACCTGATTACCTGTCATGTGAAGTTCTTCATTTTTCTTACTGTGAGTTTCACAAGAGGACAAAATATCTGGCAAGGGGTCTCTTAGCCTGGACATCTCCTGCATCCAAGTGTTTGGCTTTACATACCTGAACCAGATACAGGAAAGTACAGTTGTGTACACTTACCATAAATGTAGATATTCGAGTGTATTCACTGTTGCAGTCATTACATTTGGGTAATCCTGCTGGCAGGTTGCCCTCAGTCGGCCTGAATTCCAAAGTCCTGGGTCCTGCTTTGGCTGCCGTCGCCCCCCTCCCTGACGCCAGGTCATCAGGGGTATAAAAGATGCAGCCAACGCCATTTTCTTTAGTTTTCAAATACGCCACATAGGTTGTATTAATCAGAAATGGAAAGATAGGTTCCGTCAGAAGAAAGGGGGATGGCGGGTGGGTAACCTGGACTGCAACAGTGAATACACTCGAACATCTACATTTATGGTAAGTGTACACAACTGTACTATATTCTTCGTGTTTCACTGTTGTAGTCATTACATTTGGGTAGAGTCCCAAAGCTATGGATGGGAAGCTGGAGCTAAACAGCATTAGGAGCGGCTATGATGCCCTGCAGAACTGCAGTGGCAAAATCTGCCCTGCATTTAGAGTAGAGTGGCAGATGATAGTGCTTGGTGAAGGTGTGCACTGAACTCCAAATAGCAGCCTCTAAAATGTCCTTAGTTGGTACTCCCCTGAGAAAGGCTGCTGAAGTGGCTGCAGCTCTGGTTGAATGTGGCCTAATGCCCTTAGGCACTGGCTTGCCATGGTGTAAGTAGCAGAAACAAATGCAGTGGCCTATCCACTTTGAAATGGTCTGCTTTGAGATAGCCTTTCCTTGTGATCCTGCAGCATATGCCACCAGTAATTGCTCTGTCTTTCTGAAAACCTTGGTTCTGTCCAAGTAGAATCTAAGCTGTCTGTGTACGTCCAAAGAATGCAGAATTCTCTCCCCCTTGTTCTGTGGATTTGGATAAAAGGTTGGCAGATGAATAGTTTGTTTAAGAGCCACACTGGACACCACCTTAGGCATAAATGTTGGGTTTGCCCTCAGAGAGACACTGTGTGGATAAAAAATGATAAATGGTTCCACAGCCATGAGTGCCTGTAGCTCCGAAACTCGTCTTACAGAAGTTATTGCTAGGAGCAGAGCTGTTTTCCAAGATAAAAACTTTATACCAGCAGTTGCAGCTGGCGCAAAAGGAGGCAGGGTGAGTTTTTCCAAGACATAGTTGAGGTCCCAATGTGCAGGCATTAGTGATCTCCTTGGAGGCCTTAAATTTTTGGCTCCTCTGAGGTACTGTTTTAATAAGGGATGAGAAAAGGTTGTTGGCTCTGTATTGTAATGAAGAATTAAAAGTACAAAATACTGAAAGGACCAAGCCGAATACTGCCGCTTCTTAGCTCGAACAGGGCTCGTCTACACCATCAATTCCAGCTGGACTCCTGCTGTACAAAACGTGACAAACGCTGATGTAAAAATGATATGTTTATTCCACACTGACACACTGTCACACTCCTACTGTTGTACAAATAACTAGATACAGGTTTAGCGCTTTCATCTGTACACGTCAGACTTCTTCAGAACCAACACGTAAAACATTTCATGTCTCTTAAATTCCCAATTTGGCGCCAAATCTTTGTAATTAATAAGTTAATTGCAAAGTTGCAGCTTACTAAATTTAAAAAAACTTGATTTTAAAAAAACTTGATTTTAAAAACTAGATTCCAATATATATACAATAATGTAATTAATACTAAGATCAATAATTCAATAAATAACAATAATATAAATACATAAATTACAATACTAATGGTTAATACATAATGCTTATCCTAAATGTATAATAAAAGTGCATTTGATATGGAATATTATTCACCCAATATCAAGAAAGGTTTAAGACTAATGTATTTGTTTAATCCGGGATTGGTGGTGGCATCTAAACAAATTTGCCATTTACTTTCCAATGCCCCTAGTCTAACTTTCCAATCTCCCTTACCTATTGATCTATCCACTGTTTCTAAGATTGCAAATTTAAATGTGTGTTGTGTACCTTTCTCTTTTACATGTTTACTTAGGGCATTTTTATCATCATTCTTCTTAATTTTGTATATATGCTCGTATATACGAGTTTTTAATTTTCTCTCCGTTTTGCCTATATAATAGGCAGAACAGAATGTACACCTAGCCAAATATACAACTCCCTGACTATTACAGTTACCTGCCTGAAATTTACATGTACTTCTAATGACATTATTTAACTTTATACATTTTTCTTCATTTATGTGCATACATTGGGAACATGTTCCACATTTTTTTGTTGCACCCTTATCCTTGTTGTCGTTTTTATATTTATATTTAGAATCCCCACTTTCTACTATTCTCTTAAGGTTCATACCTGTTTTGTATACAACCCGTGGGTATCGTCCAACTGTATTACCTACATCTTCCATGTTTGACAATAATTTCCAATATCTCCGTAAAATTTCCTTTACTGTGTTGCTGTACATACTGTACATGATCACACATACTTTTCTTTCGGATGTTTTATTTATTCTGTTACTAAACTCTTCCTGTCCTAATAATGGAGGATATTTCTTGCCCCATTGTAGCTTGACATAATGGGTTACATCGTCCAACATGTTTTTGGGGTAGCCTCTCTTCATAAATAATTCATGTATGTACTGTAGTTCATGTGTCATTTGTTCTTGTGTAGAGGACATGCGTGCTGCTCTCACACACTGTCCCTTCACAATGTTTTTAAATATGTGGGGGGGATGGCAACTTCCAAAATGGATGTAGTCGTTGGAATGGGTCTGTTTCCTGTATAATTTTGAAGTAAATCTTTCCCCATTATTACTTATGTATGTATCTAAATATGCAATTCCCTTTTCTTCAACTGTGTGTGTGAATTTCAGGAATTCTGTGGTGTTGTTGATGTATTGTATGAATTCAGTTATAGTTTTCTTCTTACCTTTCCAAATTATAAATAGGTCGTCTAAAAAACGAGTATATAAGATGATATTATTATAATACTCACTGGGGAACAAGAATTTTTCTTCCCATTCCAACATAACAAGGTTGGCGTATATGGGTGCACACGATGCTCCCATTGCAGTGCCCCTTGTTTGTCGAAACAATTTTCCTTGGAATTCTATATAATTATGTTCCAATATAAGACTCATCATACTCATAATCAGTTGTATTTTTTCCCAAGGGAGGACAGAATGTTTCCTAAGACTATTACTGAAGTATTCTAGTCCGGTATCTATCGGGATACAGGAGAAAAGGTCTTTGACATCAATGGTGATAAAAATAATATCTCTGTCCCATACTTCAGATGTAAGCTTACTCAAAAAGTGCCATGAATCTTTTATAAGGTGTGGTACATTTCCATAAACATGTTTGGTCCATTGATCGATGGTCACCCCCATATTGAAAGTTTTAGACTTTGATCCAGATATGATAGGTCTAAATGGGGGATTTGTCACACTCTTACGAACCTTAGGAATACAAACTATTCTAGCCAGTGTTGGATGTTCATTTCTTATGAATTTGTAGGTGTCATCAGTTATTCTATAGTCTAATAAATATTCTTCCACCACCATATCTATGTGTTTATGTCCTATGTTAACTTGATTCACTGATGATTCCTCATAATTTCCTGAATTAACTAATATGTCCTGTACCACACTCCTATATACATTCTGGTCGTATATAACAATTCCGCCTCCCTTATCGGGTTTCATAATACGAGTATCCTTGTTGCATATAATGTTTTCTAAGGTTTCCCTTTCTTCTTTAGTCAGGTTGTCGTTAGGCTTGGCTTTACTGTCATTCAGCTTCCTAATATTATTATATAGTTCATACACCTCTTTGCATACTACTTGTTCATATGTATTTACATGTGGATGTGATGGTGGAATAAAGGTACTTCTTTTCACTAACTTATTAACCTGTTCCTGTTCTTTCTGTCCATTGTTATTGTTTTTAAATAATATAGCCAGGTTCAACCTACGACAATATAATTTAATCTCCTTAATAGTGTCGTATAAATTGAATCCAACATTGGGTATATATTTCATACCTTTGCTAAATAGAGAGAAAAAACTACTTGATATTTCTGTCTTGGTATAATTGTACACCTTTAAACCATTGTGGTCATGTATTGTAGGTCTACCTTCATCATTGGAATCTCCATCTTTCTCTATTAAAATTGTGGGAATATTGTCTACTTTCTCGGTTTCGTTGACATCCTTCTCTATGCCCTTGTTTTTACTCTTGTCTGTGTTGTTGTAACATATACTTAGTGTCTTCTCTGATGTTTTATGGGTGCTGGGTAAAATCTCCCCCCTTGAAAATTTTCATCTTCCTCATGTCTAACATGTGTATTGAATTTGTCTCTCTCTTTGTTTTGTTCCATCCGCTTTTGGGGCCAAATATAAGTTCTCCCTGTCCTATATAAGTCCATGTCCCGCTCGATCTTGTACATTTTTCTATTATATACACTTCTAACTCTATTACTCGCTGTCTGAAATTGTTTCGAATATAGTTCATACCAATCTTCAAACTCACAATCATTAATAATTTCCTCATTAAGCATTTCTACTTCATTTAAAATGGTGACTATTTTTTCATCGTTGTACTTCATAATAGTTTCCATAAACATATGACCAAAGGTATCAAATAATTTGTTAAATTCCTGAATCGTAGCATCTTTATACTCTATACCTAAAGGGAGTTTGAAAAAGCGTAACCCCTTTGGTACAATTTGCTCATTAATACACTTTTCTAAATAAGCATTGTCCAATTTTGTACATTTTAATTGAATCAACTTCTTTCCCAGTGTAAAGATTTTGGATTTCAAACTACTATTCACAGTATTGAACCTATGTCTTCCATCAATTTTTCTAACATCATTTTTTAACACTTCATTTCTAGTATTAAACACATAATCTTCAGATAAATAATCAGACATCACATTAGTTGACTTATTTTCCTTGTGTTTCTTAGAATTAGTACAATTAGAACTTTGTTTCATCTTATATTTACTGCCCATGTTGGGGCTCGAAATGTTATCATGAATTACAGTACCTTTTTTATTTATAGTGTCCGTTCCTTTTCTGATAACATTTGAGTATGTCCTCATGTTTTCCCTTTGTTTTGGGCGTGCTCCCAGCCTCTGGTTTTCCGTCGTCTGATGGAATATGCTAAAGTCAAAAGTGAATTCAGCCTCGGACATAGCATTGTCTATAGATTCTTTTATATCCAAATTTGGTGTTAGGACTGTCGCAATTTTGTTTTCCCCTTGCCCGTTAGGTATATCGTCCTGACTGCTCAGCAGTATCCGTTCAGCTATAAACGGTGGTGTGAAAGTACCGTCTTTCGGTTGTTGTTGTTGGTTTGGGGAATTAGCAACAGAATTCCCCGTTTGTATTGCTTCCGTTAGCTTACCGACAAGTGTCAGAAGCTTACTGACATCCGTTTGAAGATTTGTTACGTCGGCTCGTAAGGTAGCGTAGTCGGCTCTATCCAATAAAGCCTCTGAAGCTGCTGAATCGGCCATATGGCAACACTGAAGAATTAAAAGTACAAAATACTGAAAGGACCAAGCCGAATACTGCCGCTTCTTAGCTCGAACAGGGCTCGTCTACACCATCAATTCCAGCTGGACTCCTGCTGTACAAAACGTGACAAACGCTGATGTAAAAATGATATGTTTATTCCACACTGACACACTGTCACACTCCTACTGTTGTACAAATAACTAGATACAGGTTTAGCGCTTTCATCTGTACACGTCAGACTTCTTCAGAACCAACACGTAAAACATTTCATGTCTCTTAAATTCCCAATTTGGCGCCAAATCTTTGTAATTAATAAGTTAATTGCAAAGTTGCAGCTTACTAAATTTAAAAAAACTTGATTTTAAAAAAACTTGATTTTAAAAAACTAGATTCCAATATATATATATATATATACAATAATGTAATTAATACTAAGATCAATAATGTCATTAGAAGTACATGTAAATTTCAGGCAGGTAACTGTAATAGTCAGGGAGTTGTATATTTGGCTAGGTGTACATTCTGTTCTGCCTATTATATAGGCAAAACGGAGAGAAAATTAAAAACTCGTATATACGAGCATATATACAAAATTAAGAAGAATGATGATAAAAATGCCCTAAGTAAACATGTAAAAGAGAAAGGTACACAACACACATTTAAATTTGCAATCTTAGAAACAGTGGATAGATCAATAGGTAAGGGAGATTGGAAAGTTAGACTAGGGGCATTGGAAAGTAAATGGCAAATTTGTTTAGATGCCACCACCAATCCCGGATTAAACGAATACATTAGTCTTAAACCTTTCTTGATATTGGGTGAATAATATTCCATATCAAATGCACTTTTATTATACATTTAGGATAAGCATTATGTATTAACCATTAGTATTGTAATTTATGTATTTATATTATTGTTATTTATTGAATTATTGATCTTAGTATTAATTACATTATTGTATATATATTGGAATCTAGTTTTTTAAAATCAAGTTTTTTTAAAATCAAGTTTTTTTAAATTTAGTAAGCTGCAACTTTGCAATTAACTTATTAATTACAAAGATTTGGCGCCAAATTGGGAATTTAAGAGACATGAAATGTTTTACGTGTTGGTTCTGAAGAAGTCTGACGTGTACAGATGAAAGCGCTAAACCTGTATCTAGTTATTTGTACAACAGTAGGAGTGTGACAGTGTGTCAGTGTGGAATAAACATATCATTTTTACATCAGCGTTTGTCACGTTTTGTACAGCAGAAGTCCAGCTGGAATTGATGGTGTAGACGAGCCCTGTTCGAGCTAAGAAGCGGCAGTATTCGGCTTGGTCCTTTCTGTATTGTAATGAGCCGAAATGGCAGAGGTATGAATTTTAATTGATGAAAAAGATAGGCCTTTGTCCAGCATCTCAGTTAAGTATTGCAAAATCTGAGGAATAGCTGGCACAGCTGTATCAGTTCCTTGTGCCTGGTTCCAAGCACAGAATCTCTTCCATTTTCCAGCATAAGATTTTCTAGTACTAGGCCTTCTGGCCTCCAAAATGACATCCATCACAGCTTTGCTGAGAGGTGTGTTTTGTATGACTACATTATCCGCCATGCTGCTAGGTTTAAAGTCCTGAGTTGGCTGTGCAGGATCTGATTGTTTTGCTGGGACAGTAGATGAGGTATTTGAGGTAAGGTCCAAGCTGGGCATTGAGACAAGTTCTTTAGGACTGGAAACCAGTACTGGCGGGGCCAGTCTGGGGCAATCATTATAATTTTTGGCTTCTCCTGTCTGACCTTTAGGAGTACCTTGGGGAGGAGAGGCAGTGGGGGAAAGGCATATACTGATAGGTTTTTCCAGCTGAAAGATAGGGCATCCACTTTCCATGCTTGTCTGTGATACGTCCTTGTGCAGAATCTTTTTAGTTAGTAGTTGTGAGGGGAGGCAAATAGATCTATGTCCGGGCATCCCCATTTCCTTGTTATCATGCTGAAGACTTGTGGATCCAGCTGCCACTCGTGGGGATCTATGAGATTTCTGCTTAGTTCATCTGCCAGAGCATTTTTCCTTCCTGGCAGGAATTGTGCCTGCAGATATACTTGGTATGTTAATGCTGTGCCCCACAAAGTCATAGCTAGTCTGCAAAGGGGGTAATAATGTGTGCCCCCCTGCTTGTTTACATACCACATGACCGTGGTGTTGTCTATCTTTATCAGTAGTTGTCCCGGATGAAGTAGGTCCTTGAAGGCTGTCAGGGCATTCTGAACAGCTAGCATCTCTTTTTGATCGATATGTAGATGCATTTGGGTTGAGGACCATGTGCCCTGAATGCATCTTCCTGCCATGTGGGCCCCCCAGGCATAATCTGATGCATCCGTTGTTATTGTCTGCCTGGCTGGGGGTAATGTGAATGGCTGTCCCTTGTTTTGGTGACAAGCCTTTGCCCACCATCGAAACTCCTGTTGTAGACAGGGAATGAGAGTAATCATTCTTTCCAGGCTGTGGCAATGTTGAGTCCAAACACTTTTTAGGTACCATTGAAGTTTCCTCAGATGCAGTCTTGCATATGGAATTAGTAGGATGCAGGATGCCATGAAGCCCAAAGCCTGCAGAATTTTTCTTGCAGATAACTGGGCCTTTGCTGCCAACATTTTGAAAGAGGTAGTCAGTTGCCTTTGTTTGTCTGGCGTGAGATAAGCCATCTGGGCAGTTGTATTTAAGCTTGCACCCAGGAATATTATCTCTTGAGAGGGCACTAGTTTTGATTTCTTTTTGTTGACTGTGTACCCTAGGCATGTTAGAAGCCTTTTCACAAATGCTAGATGCTGTAGAAGAATGTCCTTGTTCTCTGCTTGAATTAGGCAGTTGTCCAAGTAAGGATATATTTGTATTCCTCTTTGTCTGCAGAGTGCAATTACTGGTGCCAGGCACTTTGTAAAGACCCTGGGCGCAGTAGATAAGCCAAAGGGCAGTGCAGAGAATTGGTAAAGCATTAAGCCAGCCTTGAATCTGAGTTATCTTCTGCATAATTGTCTGATTGGGACATGCAGGTATGCCTCTTTTAGGTCTAGAGTCACCAGCCAAGCACTCTTGCCCAGCATGGGCAGAAGCTGCTGCGAAGTCATCATCTTGAATTTTGGTATATCCAGGAATGTGTTCAGAATAGATAGGTCCAGTATTGGTCTCCAGGCCTTGTCCTTTCTGGGTACCAAGAACAGTCTTGAGTAAAATCCTTGTCCCTGCTCTTGCTCTGGTACTTGCTGAATGGCCCCCATGTCCATGAGGGATGAGACTTGTTTTTGTGCCTCTGCCCATTGATTTTTTGACAGATCTGGCCAGCCGTTTGCATTTGGCAGGATATGGAAATGGAACTTGTGCCTTTGTGAGACGATATTTAGAACCCACTTGTCCTGGGTTATAATGTGCCAATTTTGAGAAAAAAAGTGCTAATTTTCCCCCTAAGGGTACTGCCAGAAGACAAGTGTTTGGTGCAGGCAGGGGGAAGTCATTGGGACTGTTTCCTGTAAGGCTATGATTTGTCATCTCCAACTTTGGAGATAGAAGCACCCCCATTGCTTTGACCTGTAGGAACCTTGCGCCTGGGGTCTGCCCCTTTGAGGTCTGTCTGACACAGGAAAGGACCAATTCTTTGTAGGCCAGTGTCTACTAAACCTAGGTGGCTGTACTTGTAAAAAGATCTTTGACAGTTTGCATAGATTTATTTATTTATTTTACATTTGTTGACCGGGCTAGTCCAACTGGATACATGTCCATTTTCAGTAGAGGCCCGGGGAGAAACGCTCCAGAGAAAAAAACTTGCAAAAATTTAAAGTGTAACATAAATGATTACAAAAGGCATCGAAAGACAGTAATACAAAATTGAGTACAAAAAGTTTACATAAAAAAATAGAAGAAAAATTGACTTAAATATTACATAAAAAATAGAAAAAAAATTTACTTAAATAGACAAATAAGGAAAATAGTAGTGGAGACTCAGAGACATTAATATATAGAGTGTAGTATATAGAGGGGACTCAGAGACATTAGTATTTAAGTAAATATAGGTTAATATATAGAATGTAGTATATAGAGGGGACTCAGAGACATTAGTATTTAAGTAAATATAGGTTAATATATAGAGTGTAGTGTATAGAGGGGACTCAGAGACATTAGTATTTAAGTAAATATAGGTTAATATATAGAGTGTAGTATATAGAGGGGACTCCGAGACATTAGTATTTTAGTAAATATAGGTTAATATATAGAGTGTAGTATATAGAGGGGACTCAGAGACATTACTATTTAAGTAAATATAGGTTAATATATAGAGTGTAGTGTATAGAGGGGACTCAGAGACATTAGTATTTAAGTAAATACAGGTTAATATATAGAGTGTAGTATATAGAGGGGACTCCGAGACATTAGTATTTAAGTAAATACAGGTTAATATATAGAGTGTAGTATATAGAGGGGACTCAGAGACATTAGTATTTAAGTAAATATAGGTTAATATATAGAGTGCAGTATATAGAGGGGACTCGGAGACATTAGTATTTAAGTAAATATAGGTTAATATATAGAGTGTAGTGTATAGAGGGGACTCAGAGACATTAGTATTTAAGTAAATATAGGTTAATATATAGAGTGTAGTATATAGAGGGGTTATTGGTAGGAATATAGTGGTTTTGGAGTGGAACAGTTAGTTAAAGATAACAGTTAGTCAGGGTTAGTACAAGAGCATAACCAGTGGTTATTGAGAAAAAGTTTTAGATTAGTTTTAAAGAGTGGGAGAGAAGTCTGAGATGTAAGATCATGTGGTAGTTGATTCCATACTTTACCAACGTAGTTAGAGAATAAGGAGTCACCTGCTAAGTTTTTTGATAAAGTAGTATTAATCAACATTTTGTTAGAGGAGCGTAAATTCTTGAGGTTATTATATGGCGTAATGAGGGTAGAGAGAATTGGAGTGTTGCTGTGTTGGTATAGGGTTTTATGAGCTATTGTAAGTTGGTTAAATCGTAGCTGATTAAGGAGTTCTAGCCAGCCCAGTTGTTTTAGATTCAGACAGTGATGAGTCCTGAAAGGTGAGTTTGTGGCAAATCTCGCAATACTGTTATATGATATAGCCAGTTTGCTGAGGTTATTTTTAGAAAGGTTAGTATATATTGGAGAAGCATAGAATAGGGTGGAGATTAATTGAGTTCTAGCTATTGTGGTCCTAGCTTCTGATGTAAGGAAAGGTTTGATTCTATAGAGGGATCCTAGTTTTCTTTTAATTGATTTTATTGTAGTATTTATGTGAGTGTCAAAGTTTAAGTGATTATCAATTGTAATTCCTAGGAGTTTGGTGGTGGGGTCAGGAGAAATAAGGGTGTCATTATTGGATGTAAGAGTGAAATGTAGAGGGGTGGATAAATGGGTAGGTGTAAAGAGTAAAAGTTTAGTTTTTTTGGGTTGAGGAGAAGACAACGGTTAGAGAACCATTGTTCTACAGTGCTGAAAGCTTTTTGTGTAAGAGAATGAAGTTCGGTCTGGGATGTGGCTGAACAAATTATAGTAGAGTCATCTGCATATTGAATGCAGGTAGAGAGTGGAGTGGATAGATGAAGGTCATTTATAAAAATGGAAAATAGTAGAGGGCCTAATATGGAACCCTGAGGAACACCTAGTGAGATAGGAAGAAGATTTGAAAGATGATTTTGCCAGAGAACTTCCCGTTGTCTGTTTTCAAGGTAGGATGTAAACCAGTTCACAGCAAGAGTGTCAAGTGAGAGGGACTTCAATATGTGTAGGAGGAGTTGGTGATTAACCATGTCGAAGGCTTTCGATAGGTCAACAAAGAATGCATAGGAGAGAATGTTACTGTTGCGATTTTTGTTTAAACAGTTAGTGAAGGATAGCAAGGCTGTGGTGGTACTATGGAATGGACAGAAACCATGTTGACAGTTAGCTAGTAGATTGTGATGGAGACGGTGGTTAAGTAATTGTTTGTGAATACATTTCTCCATTATTTTAGCAAGCGGAGAGAGGAGAGCTATGGGGCGATAGTTGGAGAAATCATTGGAGTTTCCACCTTTGTGAAGAGGAATAATGTAGGAAATTTTCCAAATAGATGGGATAGTGCCTTCCTTTAAGGTTCTATTGATCAGTATGGAGATGGGATAAGCAATTGCTTTAGCTCCTTTTTGCAGGAATTCTGCTGGGAGTTTATCAGCTGAGGGGTAGTGGGTTTTAGTTTTTGGATTAGGGAACAGATATAGGATGTGGGTATTGGTTCTAGGTGGAATAATGGGGGAGGAATGGTATTAGGAATAGGCAGATTAGAGGTGTCAGGGGATAAATGGCTTGCAAGATTTAGTATAGAAGTAGTAAAGAAAGAGTTAAAGGTGTTGGCTGTTTGTGTTGGGCAGTCAGGGTTGGAGCCTAGAGGATTGGGTGTGACAGTTTTGCTTGGGTATAGCAGTTTGTTAATACTAGTCCAAAATTTTTGTGGTTCTTTAAGGGAGGATTGTTGACGTTGGAGACAGAAGTTCTTTTTATCTAGTAGGATGGCTTTTTTTGTAATATTTCTTTGTTGTCTAAAGGTTTGGTGATCAATAGTATCCTTTGTGGTAGGCCATTTAGCCCAAGATTTGTTTCTGCAAAGGATTAGTTTCCTAGTATTATTTAAGAGCCATTGGGCTGGTTTAGTTTTGTTTCTAATAGCACGTATTGGGGCATGATGGTCCAGGATTGCTAAGAAAGTGGTACTGAAGTATTCAACAGCTTTATTTATAGGGAGAGATTTTCGAGGTGACCAGTTACATTGTTTAAGTTCAGTTTGGAACAGTTTGGGGTCAAAATGTTTTTTGGTACGGACTGTTCTGATACTCATAGGGATAGTTAGGCTTGTTTTATGTCTGATAATATATATTAGTGAATGGTCACTTAGGTCATCTGGAAGGGTTCCTGTTGTGTAGCTTTGTCATGGGCTATTTGTAAGTATCCAATCTAAGGTTTAGCTTTGTCCTACATTTTCTTTAACACCTCCTCTGCCTTAACATCAAACAAAGTATCATGCTGTAAAGGTGCATCTAATAATTTAACTTTGACATGATCAGGCAGATTTTGCTCCTTTAACCAAGCATACCTCCTAATTACAGAACCCATAACTGCGGCCCTGCAGGAGGCCTCCAAAGAATCAAAACCACATTGCAAAGTATGCTTTCCAACTTGTTCAGCTGCATGCAATAAATCCTGCATTTCCTTGTTTTCTGTGCATTCAGAGTTTAATAACATTTTCTGTTTAAGCAATGCCAAGACATGTTGCTGATATTTGAGCATATGAAACTGACAGTTTAAGGCCCTTCTAGCCAAGGTAGCAGATGTGTAAACCTTTTTTCCCCATCTATCCAGTGCCCTAGAATCTCTGTCAGAGGGGGTAGGGTTTTTTGCAGCAGAAGCCTTAACTCCTTTGGGACCCTGTGAAATAGTTTCTGGGTCTGCAGCAGGGTTTTTAAAAAGGAATTTATGAGAGTCAGGAACCCTGTAATATCTGTCAGGCTTAACAGGAGCTAGAGGTAAGGAGTCAGGGGTAAGACTAGACTCCGAAAACATATCATCTACAATATCTAACACAGGTGGAATGGCTAGTGGTCTGTGTTGAGGTAGTAAAAGGAAATCCCTGAGCCTCTTTTTAGATTCTGAAAAATCTTGGCTCTCCCAGTGGAAATGCTCCCTCATGGTATGCAAGGTTTCCCCAAAAGAATAGTCCTCTGGAGGAGAAGCTGAAGGTATAGATTTTTCAGCATAAGAATCCTCATAGGGGGGAAGAGAATATTCCTGATCAGAAGAGGAATCAGAAGAAATAGAAACCTGATCTGAAGATTCATAGTCAGTCTCTTGCCTAGGCCTCTTATCAGGAGGGGGATGGGAACCCCTGATCAAGGTAATTAAGTCTTCGGCCATTTTGAGCATCTGTTTTTTGGGCATAGAGGCCTATCCATGTGGCTCCTGAGTTTGTTTCTTTGCTTTAGAAGGTGCTTTAGTCTTGGCCTTTGAAGCTGAGGTTGGCTTAATGTAAAGATGTTTAGGTCTGAATACTCCCTCAGAAGCCGGTGCCTGCTCAGCGGCTCTGGACCCATCTGAAGGAATAGTATCCGAGGCTCCAATACCTTGAGTTTCCAGTGGCATGGCCAACTCCACGTGGGAGTCGGTAGAGGCCTGCGACTCTAAAGTAGCGGGCATCAGGGGCTGCGAAAGCGCCTCACCGGTGAACCGGCGACTGGCTTAGGAGAAGCTTTGTCGTCGGTTTTGGGCCTCGGTTGCCTATCTCTCTCCTTTTCTTTGCATTTTTTGTGAACTCCGGTAGTCGGATGGCTATCCGACGACACATCTGGATAATTAAACCGGTGTCCAAAAAGGTTAAAAGCAAAAACATACCGACCCTTAATAGTGCGTTGGTTAAATCTACCACAAAACCAACAACCAGCAATGTTGTGATCAGGGCCTAGGAAAGGAATACAGTAAGAATGAAAGTCCTTATGAGGTATTTGCTTTACACAAGAAATACAATTAACTTTTTCTGACATCGGTCTGGGGCAAGAAAAAAGTTTCCTCAACGGGGTACTTAGCTTTATTGAAGACTTCGGATCTGAAACTCGAACATGAAAATCTCAGGAGTCGGCTGACTGGCACTTGCGAACTGCTTCTGCTTTGGGCACCGCGCGGCAAGAAAGACTAAAGAAAATGGCGTCGGCTGCATCTTTTATACCACTGACGACCTGACGCCAGGGAGGGGGAGACGGCAGCCGACGCAGGACCCAGTACTTTGGAATTCAGGCCAACTGAGGGCAACCTGCCAGCAGGATTAACCAAATGTAATGACTGCAACAGTGAAACACGAAGAACATCAACCCCAGAGAATATGTCTGTACCCCATGTCATAGAGGGCTGTAAGCTCACGCTAGAGGGTGACAGTGAAAAAGATAAGTGGTCTGCAGGCCAGCTTAAGGTAACAACAGATTCACAAATGTATGCTGAGGCTTATGTTTTGTTAATTTTTTTTCTTTGTAGGTGAAACTGGATTTGATGGGCTATCAGGATCCATCAAGCCAGGGGAAAACACCTGTTAGAATAATACACTGGCACTATTAAGAGCAGACTAAGGCATCAATAACAAAAAATATAAACTAAGCTTTGTTTTACAGTCTGAACGGTGTGGTCAACAGTTCACACTGTCACAGCATCAAGTAAAATTCACTTGTCCTAATAGTGGCAAAAAGTTATGTCCTTAAATCAAATATAAACCTTTGAAAACAGTATGAATATATATTTATTTGAAAATCCTGTCAGAAATGAAAAAGAAATTCTACAGAAAATGCAAAGTAATTTGAATAAAAATCATAATTTTGTAGTAAATATCACAAAACAAAAAGAAATATGAAAAACAATGCAATGTTTTCTTGTCAAACCTTCAGAATAAATAGGTTAACAATAGAAATAACAGGCTTCTTGGCAACCTGCCAAGAGACAGTTCCTAGTGTTCAACTGACACTACACAAGTTTCCCAGTATATTATAGAATACTTTGGAAAAGCCCGATAACTGAAGCATACAAACACCACCAAAAGTTACAATTCTCAGAGAAATTACCAGCCATTAGTAAATGGAAAATATATTAAAATAAAAAGTTAACACACCGTTTTAATAAAACAGAAAGAAAACAAAAGTATATAATAAAAAGGAAGGAAAGTTCCCAAAGGAATCTTATCAGAGTTACTGGAAACTATAATCCGTGCAGGCTGACAGGGAGATAAAACTGTTGAGCCCTTCAGCTGGATGGCACTAAACATAGAGAAACTCACTATCTGTGAAAAGGGACAGACTTCCCAGACAGGAGGGGTTTAGCCAATCCCCAAAAACATAGAGCCAGAGGAGGGGATTCTGAGCTCTGGAAAGCTGCCAGTGTCAGGTGCGTGCAGGTACAGAACCCATATGTCACTGAGTGTGAATGATGAATATCAGAACCCCTTGAGTAGAAACAGCATTAGCTTATCTCGACTAAAATGGGACTACAAAAATGTTTGCATAACACTGTAAATGATGCAATGGTAGATGAAGGATAAATATGTTTTCAAATATTGGTAATGTCATCATTTCTTGTTTATGGAAATGCTGCCTTACTGCTCTCTGTGATTTTCTAGGTTCTGCTGGATGCGGGTCCATAACTCATCCAGGTTTGTCTGGCATCATGTGGAGATACTTTTAGAACATGGGGTCCTGTGATACAGATACCAGTACTCATGCCCTCCTTTTCAAGATTTTCTTTAGAAGAGTCAAAGGGAAACTCAATGGGCTTTGTTTCTAGAGTGGGAGATGGTCTGTATGCTAAAGGTTGCAGAACACCTTCTAGGGGCAAAAGGTAGTTAAAGAAAACTGCACTGGTCAAAAGACCATGGTAGTTTTTACTTTTGACTTGTGGCTGGCTGCAATGGCATCAGGAGCTGTGGCACTGATGTCAAATTCATTAAGTAGCCATACATTGCAGAGTTACAGCAGCTGGTGGTGACATCCCCAACACTAATCCCAAGGTTAGCAATGTTGGTGTCACCATTACTGAAACTGACAAAAACTGCTCATGAGTAAGTAGAGAACACTGATGCACAGAAGGCCACTGCTGAGGTATAAAGTATTGGATCTACTTTAAATAGTCAAATTACCATAACATTGACTCGCATAACAGTGAGATAATGTCAGCAAAAGTTTAAAAGAATGAACTCCCGGAATGGTGAATTTCACCCACGGTAAACTAACCATTTGGCCACCACTGACTAAAACAAAATCCAAAGCAAATTAAACCCACTGAAGTGGAGGGCTTCACCCTCAGCAACCCCCTATGTGAGGGGGCTGTGCCCCATCATGCCCCCCAACTAAATATATCAACTCTAAGATCACACTACAGTGGCGAAAAGGGCAAAGTTCACCATGGTGATCAAGCGGTTATTTTCACGGAGGTGAAATATACCATTCCAGGAGTTTGTTCTTTTAAACTTTCGCTGACATTGTCTTGCTGTTATGCAAGTTGACATTATGGTAATTCAACTATTTAAAGGGGATCCAAAGTATTATGTAAGGAGTGAATCTCATATATGGTGCTGGACATATTGACAAGTATCTAGTTTAGGCCATTAGCCTTTTTTTTCCCTTTGCAGCTCATTTGTGCTCAGGCCATTAGCCTGACAGAGGTACTGATGATGGGCTTACAAATGTCAATGCAGGAGCATTTGGCAATAACAATTGAGATGAGGTTTTGGCACATGCACTCTTGCAAAGAGCAGTGTGGAGTAAGATTAAACCAGTGATGGAGCCAAAGGCACAGATAACTTTATTCTTGGGGAAAAGGTCAGCTCAGGTAAAACTTAAAAACTATTCCAGTGCCTCCCAGCCAAAAGTGATGAAGATGGCACAGTCTAATTCTTCATCTGTGCCTTAATTATATCCGCCAAATTGTTATAGTAAATGGATGGCAGAGCTACATTATGAACCTTAAGTATGATTTAACAGGGAAGGGCAGTAACTGGGAAGGATGAGTCCACAATAAGGGTGACAGAGATCCTGCTCCCATCTAATATTCTTGGATTCTATGCTAGAGACCTTAGTAATGGAGTTTGTAAGTCACTGATTCCAAGTTATAAGAGCTTTCACTTTAATAGTCTGATCTTGTGGCTTGTATTAATGGGCTTAAAAAGACAATTTACCAGGATTCATGACTGATGGCATCTGCCTTTTGAACACTGACTATTTAGGGCCACTGATACTATAAAACATTTATTAGCTGGCTTATTATAATGGAAACAATAACTGTGATTATGATGTACCAGACTGGTCTAATTGGTGGAAGCATGTTACTGAAAGGGCTGGGAAGTGATTGTTGGTACTGGAAATATTGCATGTGTGTGTGTATGTGCCTGCAAAATAATATTGGCCAGCTTTGTTACTGTTGACACAACAGCACAGAAAAGCTATGAACTGGAAACAAAGTGGGTAAGATTCTGTAGAGCTAGTGATTATAATTCTGCTCTGAAGTTTATCAGTGTAAAGCTTATTTGGGCATGGAGGATGTTGGCTATTACCTAATGAAGCAGTCCACATTTACTATATCCTCTTAATGCCAATCTCACTTTGCATACTTAATCAGTTAGTGGTGTGGATTAATTGTCAGTGGTGTATGGGATTACATGCTCTTTCATCATACACAGCCTTCCTTGTGAATGGGTTCTGCTCAACTGTGCCAACCCCATTAAAATATAAATTTAATACAAGAATACAAAATAAAACAAGAGAAACTGTGGATTAGTAGAACTTTCCAAAAACAGAAATCTGGATGATACTCTTAAAAAGTTTTGACTTTTAACAAGAAAGATAAAAAAAATGAGTGCTTTCATCTTACAACACGTAAAACTGCTTCAGATCCGAAATGCTACATACGCTTCCTAGTGGGGTTCTGTAAGCTCCCCCTTGTCATTATATAGTTTTATGAAGTCAGTGATGGAACTGCAAAACAAAAGATTATCTGGGACAAGGATATCTAAGATTTTGAGCCTTTCCATCCTTAAACAGATTTTTTTTTTATCTCAGCCAGGCATGCTTCTGAACACAAAGTCAAAAGTGCACTTTAAAGTTTGGAGGCCTACATTTTCAAATGTTTTAACCACTATAGTTATTGTATCATTTTACATAGAGTCTGGCATGCTAAATATTTAAACAAACAGAATGCATGACAATACTGAATGTTGGTAAAATGCCAGATTCCTGTTGGTCTGTTCCTGCTGTTCCTGTTGATCGTAAAACCCCCTCAGCTAGACAGAAATTCCCAGAACTACACAATAGAGTCAAAAAGCTAATAAAACAGAGGACAAATTCCAATACTACCAGTCTGCCCTAGACTCCTCCCAACACAGCCCCAAACAATTCTGGTCCTCCATAAACTCCATCCTTCACCCAGGTAAGCATCCCTCTTCCAAAAATATTGCTACCTCATTCAACACACACTTCACAAAAAACATACTATCACTAGCTACACAACACAACCCCCCTCCCCTCCAAACCAGCACCTTCAGCTATTAATCTCCCCACTGCCTTCTCTTTTTCTCCTGTACCTACCTCCAACATAAAAAACTCTTAACTAAACTTAAGCCCACCAAATTAGCAGCAGACAACCTCCCAAGTGAATACCTACAAATCGCAACTGATGCTCTGGCCTACCCAGTATCCATCTTGATTAACTGATCTCTGTCAGAAAGTTACGTTCCCACACTATGGAAAGTATCACATATAATTCCCCTCCACAAAGGCGGCCCCTCCACAGAACTATCCAATTACCGCCCCGTAGTTCTTTCAAATTGTACCCTCTTATTGTAATGCTTTCCTACACTACTCTAGTAATCACCCGCCCAAACAAAAAAGATCGATTGTTAAAGGACAATTAGTCAGGGCTGTTCGTATGTGTAGTACACTTGAAGCATTTAGATTGGAGTGTTCCCTTTTAAAGGACATGTTTAGTAATAGAGGTTATCCTATATCTGTGATAGATGAGTTGATCAATGAAGTTTCCATGAAAAGAGACATAGGCCTTTACCAACCTTTATTAATAGGTAAAGGGCAAGTGACTATTTCGCTTGATAGTGAACCAATAGATCTTGAACCGGCCCTTCATTTAGAGAATACTATGAATAATACTTCCATTCATACTCCAACCGACTTTAAAACTAGTTTTGTCTTAACTTTTAATAGACATGTTGGAGCTATTTGGGCCATTATAAAGAAAAATTGGTATTTCATTTTCAACAACCCTACACTTCTTCAAAAATTGGGGCCCTGTCCCTCTGTGGTTTATAAAAGAGGGTACAATTTGAAAGAACTACTACAAAGATCTGGGCCACCAATTTTTCACATCAGACAAACTGGCACAGCCTGTTGTGGTTTCTGTAATAGGTGTAAATATTTGAAAGTGGGTAGTTCCTTTAATATAAGGGATAGGAAATATACCATTTGTTCAAGAATCAACTGCACTACTAAATCTGTGGTTTATGCTGCTTTTTGCGTCTGCTGCCCCTGTTTTTATATAGGGAAAACAGATCGCAAATTAAGCAACCGGATCTATCAACACCTTTATGCTATAAAAAATAAAAAGATGGATAATGCTCTGTCAAAACATATCACCAATAATATAGGACATAGTTTCCAGTTTATGGGAATCGAGCATGTCTCTGTGGGTGTCAGGGGTGGACCTCAATCTCTGGTATTAGAGATGAGAGAATTAGAGTGGCAGATTGGTTTAGATGCTTTCACTTACCCCGGATTAAATGAATGTTGTAATATTTCAGCTATTTTAAGATATAAAAGTTATATGAGATGATGTGTCATTTTTTAAAATTTTATAAAATAACATGTTTTAAAAAACATTATTAACTAAAATTTTTTCTTTTTATGTAATATTTTATATATAGATATATTATTATAGTTTAATGAGGTGTGCATAGTGATGTTAAGTTTATATTCCCATCAGTATGGGAATAATATGTATGATTGAATATAATAATTCTTAGTAGTTATTGTATTTCAGAGAAATTTCATATATATGTATAATATATTAAGTATTAGGTTAGCGACACTTAGTAATTCTTCCTTAACTTAACTTGATTATGGTGTTTACAAAATTATAGGAAGTGACATCATGTAACACTGATATAAAAATGTGGTTTTTTTAAAATGGACTGTTTACTTTTCTGAGGAAGCTTCCGCATAGCGGTGGCGAAAACGTTGTTCTTCAAATAAAGAGCGTTTAATTCAAGTCCTTACTGCCTTCGGGGGAACTGGATTTTGTTTGGTTACTTTTTTTACTTATTATACAGCAGGAACTTCTTATTGTAACAATTGTTAATGTCTGTTATGTACTCCGCAGTTAAAGATTCTAGTTGTCTACTGATGTACTATGTTCTTCATCTGTAACTATGTTTGTAATTGTTAATTGCTATGTCAATCAAATTGTTAATTACTTTGTAAATCCAATGTAACTACTGTCTGTATATTTTAACTGTGGAGCTTTTCCCCCCGGGCCTCCGCTGAAAATGGACCTACGTCCAGTCGGACACTCCCGGTCAACAAATGTAAATAAATAAAATAAATAAATTGTAAACTACTCAAGGAATACACAATTTTCACCAAACCTGTCCAACAACCTCCCCTCTGTATGACAAGAGAGTTTCTACAGGCACTGGAGGTTTGTAAGAAGAAAGGAGAGGAAGAAGGTGTAGCCAGACTTGCTATGCCAGCCTTTGTATTAAAGTAAATATATGAGCTGTTAACTTCTGTTACAGGTGGAGGTGTTTGCTTCCATAAATATTTGACGGTTTTAACTAACAGAGGTATCCCTCCTCAGACTGAAGAAGTTTTAAAATATTTTGTAAATTTCTTCTTTTAGTAGAAGACAGGGCCGCTACAGGCCAACTGTAAGATTCCCCAGTAGTATTAGCAGTTACAAAGTCCTTAAAATCCTGTACAGAGGAAAGAGTATTATGACAAGTTATCCTCATGAAACAAGTGAATATACTGAGGAAAGAAATGACAGCTACAAAAGAGACACCTATTTCCACAGTGGAAGTAAAACATGATGTCTGACAATGTTCCTTTCCTTTTCTGCAACTCAACATGGGCGCAGGTTCAGTTTGTTGGATTGTCAGATCAGACCATCAGTCCTAAGAAATTCACTGGACTGGTTATAAAACATTGTCAGATTAAATCTCTTCAAACAATAGTTGTAATGTGGCAATAGTCGACCTTGCCAATCATTATTTTAGTTAGTGCTACTTATGCAAAATAAAAGCATAAAAAAAATACTTCCACTGTACATAAAAGCTATTATTTTTTCCAGAGGCAAGCCCACTGTGAAGCCATACACATTAACGGTATGGTCACGTAACACACAGGAGAAAAAGTGCAAAGTGCATTAGCCACGACAGTTCTTATGGTGATTCTCCTTCTCCCTAGTGGCACTCACTGAAAGAACGTGTTGTAGAGCTGTCAGGCTCCCACACGGTATAGCTCTGCAAGGGCAACTTCTAATTCACCTTCCTCCTGTGCTTTCACAATGCTTAGTGCTTGTATGACAACTGGTACCAATCAGGACATTTGTTTCACTGAACAAGGCACCAATGTTAAAAAATGTTCCTGCATTTGGGAGTCAGTTTAAAAGCAGCGCCTTTCTCATCAGTATTGTTAAAATGCTGAAAAGACCTCAAATTTGTAAGGCATGAACATTATGAATAATCAATTCAGCTGTTTTTATGAATCATTTCTTTCACTGTTATTATTCTAGGGACTTCCTTTCTAGAAGAAGTTTAATGCAATGCTTGCAATCAACCACACTTTGGCCCAGACCTATGCAAACAGACACTTCATGCAGAAATCTTTAAGAGCCAATTCCCTGCCATGAGCACATTTATTTACGGATTTAGTTGCTAAAGGTGAAACTTTTTGTCAGTAATAATAAGGAAACCAATAACTGCAGACTGACAGTAAAAACAATGAAAATGAAGAAAAAATACCATTTAACTGTTAGAAAAAAAGTGTAGCCATCATGCAGAAGAAATTCCTTTTGGTGCAATGAACTAGAGAGAACATAGAACAATTTGAGCTATGTAAGCTAACCTTTTGCCATCCAAATTTTAAACCAAAGATCACAAGACCAGTGTTTGCTTCCTGTACAGAACATGCAACTATTTTCTAAAATTCTAACCAGAAGTCACACTTATTACGGGTAAAATCAGCTTAAATCATTTACTACTTCAGAGACCTTCTTCAATGATCCAAGACTGGCAAGGGGGTCACCAGCTTGAGGAGTGCTAAACTGCTGGATCACATCAGCAGCTAGAAAGCCCTGTCCAACTGCTGTCAAAAACAAATATTAACATGACCCTGTTAACTATGTTTTACTGTGTCAGACAGACAGGGGCGGCTCGTGCTATAGGATTGCGGGACTGCAGCCCTCTCACCTGGAAAATGGGTCCCCTGCCTGTGCATAAAATAAAGTCCCCAGTCCCCCATAGAACATATAGAAATAAAAAAAATAAAAAAAATCTCAGACTCCTGCGCATGCGTGCTTAGTTCCTGGCTACTGTGTTAGGCAGACCAGAACTCCAAGCACGCATGCTCAGACATTCCTAAGTTCCAGACTGCTCAGTTAGGCAGTCCGGATAAGGAAGGGAGTAAACTCCACCCTTCCAACCCAGAGATCTGTGCGGTGACAACCGCACAAACCGGAAGGTCACGGGACTGCATCGCCCACAGGCTGGACCAAGCAGGAGGCTCCAACCTCCTCACATCTCGCTGGAGACCGAGACCAGTATGCTCGAGCTAGTATGGAGGATTGCATTCGCAAACAGCTGCAGGATCACCGTATGGAGGACCGATCGGGGAAACAGGATCACGTTCATATTCGCCGGTATAGGACCAAGTACAAGTTCACCGTATGGAGATCGGGGAAACAGGAGTGTGTGTGTGTGTGTGTGTGTGTGTGTGTGTGTGTGTGTGTAAAATGCCCCAGTTGCTTCATGGTGGTGGGTAGAGAATAAGGCTTGAACCCTGTACCTTGGGCCCAAGTGAGAAGAGCCTGAAGTCCCCTACTCACCACCATTTCTAAAACATTTGCAGATTTTTGCCTCATATTTCTTCTGTTCCTCATAAAATCTGTGATTTCTGTATTTTTGTTACTTAAAACAGACAGTGGTGCAGTGGTAGCAGTGTTGCCTGACAGCTATGGGTTGTCTGGTTTGATTCTTGGTTGGGGTGCCTTCTGTGGAGTCTGCATGTCCTCCCTGTGTTTGTGTGGGTTTGCTCTGGTGTCCTCAGTGGATATTTGTCCCTATTTTTTGGACTGTATTCCCCCATTATTGTCTTCATCCAGGTTTTTTGTGCCAAGGTTGACAGCTATTGTTATAACTGAACTCACTGAATATGTTTGGGGGCTGTATTCCCCCATTATTGGATTTGTTCAGGTGTTTTGTGCTAAGATGTTGACAGCTATGGTGAGAACTGAATTCACTAAATGGTAGCCATTTAAGTTTCAGTCTTCCTTTCTTTCATAAAAATAGATGATTTGGCATGGTGGTATGTTGCTCTGGCTGTTTTGCACAGGCACCTGGGTTCAATACTTGGCAGTGAAATGTATGGTGGTAGCACAGCATTTTATTCTAGCAACTTTCCAACATTATACAAGCAATGTTTAAAATGTGTCCCTGGTTTTTGGGCTTGTGCCCCCCCCCAAATAAATTTTGGCTTTGTCCAGATTTCTTGTGCTGTAAAGTTCAGAGATACAGCTGAGTGTCGAGTAGATTTTACAAGGAGCTGAGAGCTGCAGGGGAACAAAAGTTTAGTGCTGCTTATGCAGAGTCTGCTTACATTGTAAATAGCACAGCAGGTAGTGTACTTGCTTTTGATGCAGATAGCTGTGGGTTCTACTCCCACAGTAGGTAGATCCATTGTTGATACTGTACTCTGTTTTAAAGGGGATGGATGCTGCAAGACCTCTTTGGCGAATATGCCTAGCAACTATGAACCTGTTATCAGTTTGCCATCCATTCCCTATTGCGATATTACTAGCATTATATTTTTTTAATGCAACATAAGCAATTTATTCCTCAAGGGCAACAGGCACTTTATTTGTAGATGAAACAATGACATATAAAGTTGTTTGCTAGCAGTAAACTCTTCATTAGTTAACAGATTTCTTTAATGTGGAATTATTTAGATGGCTTTTACTTCTTCAGAGATCGTGCATATTTACTGATACTGGTGGACTGTTGAAGTTTGAGTAGACTTTTGTGATTGAAATGTTCTGAATTAGGCAGTTCAACTGTACTGTATTGTACAAGGAATATAATTTAATACAGTCAGGAAGGTGTATCAAAGAGCATGTGTATGTTTCGTGTTCAAGGAGCCTATGATTTGAAAACAGCCCAAAATTAATCTTTATCTGCCACTGGCAAAATGTATTTTCTTTGAATGTGGGTTTCAATGCTGTTTCAATGAATGTGAGTTTCAAGGGCAGAGAAGTTTTAATGCTAAGTCTATTTTCATTGTGAGACTGCATTGCTTTGTTTAGCAGATATCTAATAGGGTTTATGCTGTAAAATATAAAATAAAACTTTCAAATGAAATCCATATCATCGCAGAAGTAAAGCAGTATGCACATTACAGTGCTTATGGCAAATGGGGAGAAATAACCAAGGAATGGGACATTGGAATGGCTGCAGGGGGAACGCTCCATTCGACCATGATTTTGTGAGGGGGGAGGGGGGCAGCCCCGGCTGAACTATACCTCGCAACTGTCCAGTCTTTCGCAGAATGAATAGATTTTTGCTTCTTATTTTTGGTTTGTTCCTCATAAAATTTGTGGTTTTCTGCCAAATCATTTAGGAATGAAGTCACTAAATAATGACAGACATTGAGTTTCAGACGTCATAACCTTCAGAAAAATACATGCTAAAGCAAGACCTGTTATTCTATCAACTGTCTTTTTAGTACTGTTTGTATGTTCCCCCAATATATTTGGCCATATCCAGATTTCCTGCATTAAGAGATTGAGAGGTACGTGCAAATAAATCACTTTATAGAATTAGGAATATCCAAACCTCTCAACTGTCTCCAATTTTGGCTCAAAATGTTGCTCTCCCCTTAATAATCCCTCTGCAAAATGGCAATTTTGGAAGAAAACGTGGAGGGTTTACAATTATAAATAACTGTAATGATCAGAGTTATAGATTACTTTTATTTCAGAAATGCATGTAGATGCTCTTATTTTGTCAGCTGCTCAAGTTAACAGTACTAATTTTAAAAAGGTGTCCCTTCTTTGACAGGTTCCCAGCTGTACCGTGTGGCAATGTTATATTTTTGCATAACATATTTGGTCTGTTTTTCATAAAATTGTGTTTGTTCTGGCAAATTAGTAGTAAATCATTAAAGATTGACGTTAGAAAATAATGGCAAACATTTGAGTTTCAGATTTCATACCCTTCAAAAATTCATACTAATGCAAGACCTCCTACTATTCTATTACCTTTCTAAGTTTATAAGAGCAATATTTAAAAATTGTCTTTATTTTTGGGCCTGTGTCCCACTTTTATGTATGGCTTTGTCCAGATTTCTTGCTCTGAGGTTGAGAGGTATGTGTGTCAGAGCCATCGCCGTCACCTTGAGACATTTCAAACTGTGACCTACTTGTTGCACTTCACTCCCCATTGTAGTGGCTCTGGATGTGTCCAAGCAAGGCAAGGAGCAGTTATGCAGTGTAAGTGTGCAGAGTATTCCCCCATCCAAGGTAGACCACAAGTATGACCGTGGCTTTTCATCTGTCCTTGATTTTGCAGAATATTCTGGCTTTCTGTCATATTTTTATACTGTTGATTTATGCTTCTTCGTATTCAGAAAATGCATGCTGTTGCAGTGCCCTATTGCTCTGTATTAAAGTAGCAATGCTTTAATGATCATTAGGTAAGCTTGTCAGAGATTGTAAGATGCAAGTAAGCTTTAATAAGCATACTGTTAAAGAATTACCAACATTGAAAGCCTTTTCATTGTTGCCATGCAGATAATATTTACATAACTAGATAACGAATAAGCCTTAGGTATTGAAATGCATATGACAGTATTTGTAATAAAGGACAGGATTACAGTATTTTCAGAAGCTCATTACGTTTGTTGGAGACTTGCAGTTATCTTTGCAGGCTTTACCCGTAAACTAAACAGAATGCCAATCTATCATGTGTGGTCCATAACTTGTGCAGTAATCCTTTAAGCAATTTATCTTGAGCTTGTTTCTTGTTCACTGTTCATTTTTTACTTTGATCATGTGTTCCCCATGAAACAAGTAGATAGTTGTTATCAGGCAGCAGGTCTTTTTTGGATAAGAAACATTTTTACAAGTGGGGGTATCACAGAGATTGCTACTTTCAGCATGTTACTTGGTAATTTTATAAAGCTGAATATAAATTATAATTAGAACTGCAGTACAAGGAGAAGTGTTTTGAGCTGAGTGCTGCTTGTTTTTTTTTTATACTTGATTTTGACTGGCATTCCAATAATGTATTTAAAAAGCAATTTATTTTTTCATGCCTCACAGCCTTTGTGTTTCCATCTAGATATTAAGTAAGTTGTCATGTAGCCAATGCATTGAAATATTTTTTTCTTCTACACTTCATTTTGTCTTGATTGGACTCTCGTAATGACGGTTTGGTACCCAGGGCAGCATATTTAATTAAAGTTCCAGTTGTTGTGGTTTTGAGCATAGCTCCACCCCTTTCTAGTTGGACACACCCCTTCCCATTGGCCCCACCCATTCAGCTGTCTATTGCAGCCCCCCTTTAATTTGAAGTCACCAGCTGCCACTGCAGACAGATGCTTTGAAATTAGGGCTACTTACTGTGGACTATGATACTAATTATTATCATTCAAGTAGCTGGTTTCTCAGACATCTGACTACACTGGGCCAAGTCAGTTCCTCTAGAAAGGCCTACTTTCTATTGTCACTACGGTTATGAATGAACAAGGTGTTGTGTGAAAGGCTGGCAGAATATGAATATTTTGTAATCTTTTAATGGGCTCTAGCCCAGCATCTATCCTGAAGTATGTAAAATGTATCAGAAATGTACAGTAGCGCGGAGGACTAAAGTTCTGATTTACTAATGAGCTACTTCTTGCCCTCTGGGTACAGGATTTGAATCTTTCTACCTTCATTTGCCTACTGTGCGACCTTGAACAAGTCACTTAACCAGTCAGTGCTCTGGAGCACTTGGGAATATGGGCTTTGCTCCTTAATGGTTTACTGGACTGCAAGCCTAGTAATTACCTATGAACACAGTATGGCGTTTGGAGCTATTTTTTTCCATATAATGAGCAGTTTACTATCCCCTACCAAATTCCCCTTCACCTGACATACAACATGTATGTTTCCACCACTACAATCTCTGCAGTTTCAAAGACTATACTGCCTGACCACCTGCCTGCCTACCACACAGCAGTAACCCAGCAACCCCCACCACTGTCACCACTTACACAGTTGAGAGAGAAAAGTTTGGTGTGAGCAGCGCTCATCCTTCACAGACTGTCCTCCAGTACCTGCAGTGCAATCCAAAACCCAACCACAGGTCACAACATAATGCAGCCTCACTCTACCACCAAAAAAAAAAAAACTCAAAGCTGCACTTACCCATAGCAGTGGATGCTCAAAGTCTTCACTGCTGCAGTACCCTTTATGTTACATGGGCTGCATACTGTCCAGAACTCAGCAACTATGGTCTGACTCCGTCCCACATGTTTACACTGACTGATGACTGGACAGCACTGTGGAGGAAAATAGTAATCAGGCTGACGCTTTCTTAAGGACTTTCTTGGTCATATGAAGGGGTGTACTCATCCTGAACTACACAAAGAAACAACACAATTAAAAATGTTACATCTCAACAAGTAAATACATACACAAGTAGGGGGATAGAGGATGGGTGTAGCTACTGCAGCAGTGAGGAATTTGAACATCTACTGTTACGACAAGTGCAACTTATACAACTGTACTATACACACAGGGAGGTAATGGAGGATGGGTATGGCTACTGCAGCAGTGAGGAATTCGAACATCTACTGTTACGACAAGTGCAACTTATACAACTGTACTATACACACAGGGAGGTAATGGAGGATGGGTACGGCTACTGCAGCAGTGAGGAATTCAAACATCTACTGTTATGGTAAGTGCAGGTTACAGAACTGTACTACATAAACAGGAAGATGAGGGAGGACAGGTGTGGCTACTGCACCAGTAAGGAATTTAAACATCTACTGCTACAAGTGCAACTTACACAGCTGTACTACATACACAGGCAGGGGACGGAGGGTGGGTACGGCTACTGCAGAAGTAAGGAATTCAAACATCTACTGTCACAATAAGTGCAGCTTATACAACTGTACTATATACACAGGAAGGGATGGAGGGTGGATGTGGCTACAGCAGCAGTGAGGAATTCAAACATTTACTGTTACGATAAGTGCAACTTGCACAACTGTACTATGTTCATCATTCTCACTGCTGCAGTAGTCTTCATGCTTTACAGATCGATTACCAAAGCCTATCTAGTCTGGAAGGAAGAAGGATATGGATCCAGGAGCCCTGGAGAATGGTCATAGCAAAGCTTGTCATGCACCTACAAAAGGAAAACATTTTGTAATGCTTTGTAAAAGTACACAGAGAGGAACATGCAGCTGTATGAGGAATATTTCCAGAATCCCTCCCTCTTCAATACGCCACTGAAGAAGCCGAGGCTCAAGTAGAATGCATTTTGACACTGCTTGGAACGGGTTTGGTAATAACAAAAGGCAATAGCTTAGAAGAGAGGTCTATAAATAATGTTTAGACACAGGTTGTCCTTTTTTTGTCCCAGCATAAGAAACAAATAATGGATTGGTATTTCTAAACGACTTCTGTCAAGACAGTACCTGAGCTGCCTATGCACATCCACAGTATGTAGAATCCTTGCTCTCCCTCTGGTTCTTAGGCCACAGTATGTAGAATCCTAGCTTTCCCTCTGGTTCTTAGGCCACAGTATGTAGAATCGTCGCTCTCCTGCTGGTTCTTATGCCACAGTATGTAGAATCCTCGCTCTCCCTCTGGTTCTTAGGCCACAGTATGTAGAATCCTCACTCCCCCTCTGGTTCTTAGGCCACAGTATGTAGAATCCTCACTCCCCCTCTGGTTCTTAGGCCACAGTATGTAGAATCCTCGCTCTCCTGCTGGTTCTTAGGCCACAGTACGTAGATTCCTCACTCTCCCTCTGGTTCTTAGGCCACAGTATGTTGAATCCTTGCTCTCCCTCTGATTCTTAGGCCACAGTATGTAGAATCCTCGCTCTCCTGCTGGTTCTTAGGCCACAGTATGTAGAATCCTCGCTCTCCTGCTGGTTCTTAGGCCACAATATGTATAATTCTTGCTCTCCCTCTGGTTCTTAGGCCACAGTATGTAGAATCCTCGCTCTGCCTCTGGTTCTTAGGCCATGGTATAGAGAATCCTCGCTCTC
The DNA here is from genome assembly GCF_019279795.1 of Protopterus annectens. NCBI lineage: Eukaryota > Metazoa > Chordata > Ceratodontiformes > Protopteridae > Protopterus > Protopterus annectens. Next base: position 35,649,964 of record NC_056750.1, read on the forward strand.
CTGCTGGTTCTTAGGCCACAGTATGTAGAATCCTCGTTCTCCCTCTGGTTCTTAGACCACAGTATGCAGAATCCTCACTCTCCCTCTGGTTCTTAGTCCACACTATGCAGAATCCTCACTCTCCCTCTGGTTCTTAGACCAGAGCATGTAGAATCCTCACTCTCCTGCTGGTTCTTAGGCCACAGTATGTAGAATCCTTGCTCTCCTGCTGGTTCTTAGGCCACAGTATGTAGAATCCTCACTCTCCTGCTGATTCTTAGGCCACAGTATGGAGAATCCTCACTCTCCCACTGATTCTTAGGCCACAGTATGTAGAATCCTCGATTTCCTGCTGATTTTTAGGCCACAGTATGTAGAATCCCCACTCTCCTGCTTGTTTTTAGGCCACAGTATGTAGAATCCTCGCTCTCCCTCTGGTTCTTAAGCCACAGTATGTAGACTCCTCGCTCTCCTGCTGGTTCTTAGGCCACAATATGTAGAATCCTCTCTCTCCCACTGGTTCTTAGACCAGAGCATGTGGAATCCTCGCTCTCCGGCTGATTCTTAGGCCACAGTATGTAGAATCCCCGCTCTCCTGGTGGTTCTTAGGCCACAGTATGTAGAATCCTCACGCTCTTGCTGGTTCCTAGGCCACAGTATGTAGAATCCGTGCTTTCCCTCTGGTTCTTAGGCCACAGTATATAGAATCCTCACTCTCCTGCTAGTTCTTAGGATCAGGATACAAGGCTGGAAGAATGATGGCCTGATTCAAAGTAAACTCTAAAACCACTTTAGGCAAGAATGAGGGATTTGTTCTTAATGAGAACCCTATCCCTGTTAACAACCAGATAGGGGTCACCCACCATGAGCGCTTGCAACACAGACACTCTTTTTGTAGATGTCACGGCAATGACAAGAGATTTTTTCCATGTAATGAACCTCAAATCTGCCTGATAAGCAGGTTCAAATGGACACATGGTTAACTTTCCAGCACAAACTTAAGACCGCAAGAAGGAGCCACCTGTTTACCAGAACGTCTCAGGTGAAAAACTCCTTTCAAAAACTGTTTCACTAAAACCGAAAAGAAAGGGGAGAATACATGAGCAGACATGTTGAAATAGATAGAAGATGTACCTTGACATCGGAATGAGAAAGGTCACAAATATTTCAGCGTCAGTGGCACATAATATCCCTGACGGTGCCTAATCAACAACCAGGGAACTAACTGGAAAATATTTTCCACTTACTCACAAGATTTCCTAGTAGCACGTTTTCCTACATTTTTAGTACCTAATGCACATCCTTCTGAAGTATGTGCTTAAAAGGTATCAGGATTAAATCATTCAGGCAGTTGTTTGAAACTGGGGTTTATGAAACACCCCTTCTACTGTGTGGGTAGTTCCAGTTTGTGGGAAAGCTTGTGGTAATTGTCCTTGGCCAATTATATAAGAAGGGAGAACTGATGTTGCCTGGGCCAAAAGGAGATCACCACAAAAGTGTCTGGGGAGTTCCTCTGAATTTTCAGAATTACTCTAAATATCAGTGGAAAGGGTGAAATGCATAAAGGAACATTCCCAACCACAGGGAAGTGACTGCATCTGTTTTTCAAGCAGTGTGTCTTGGAGCAGAATATGTTCAGTTGTCTGTTTTAAAAAGAGGCAAACAGATCTGTTTGACGTGCTTCCCACAACTAGATCAGTTCCTAGCACCCCCCCCCCATTACTTTTTATTTGTGTGGGTCTCTGTCCAGATCCTTCTCTGCCTGTCAGCCACTAAATTTAGCTCTGATGGAATATAAGATGCTTAGATGATTAAGAAGTGCTATAGAGCTTCCTCCCAATCCACTTCTTGCTTTTTCAAAAAAGCTTTTTGTTGAGAGGTGTCTATAAGACAACTCTGGAAAAATGGGTCAAGAAAGATTTCTGAACATTTATCTGGAATCCAAGAGTTTCAGAAGTGAAGAAGCAGGTTTTAAGGATTTTGACACCTAGGAAAGACTCTCTAAATATAAACAAGTAATCTAAATGAGGAAATGTGTAAATACTATCAAGCCTGCAATGAGCTATGACTGGAGTTAGACACTTTGTAAATACCCCGAGAGCTGTAGATAACCCAAACAGTAATGCAGAGAACTGATAAAGCGACACACATGCAGGAAAGCCAGGAAATTTCCTGAAGCCTGTGGCTTAGGGAATGTGATTATGTACACCACTGTGCATCACTTAGATTTAGTGCTACCATACAACTCCCTTGTGAAATGAAAGTCAACAGATTCTGAAGGGTCAAGAGCTTGAATTCAGAAACTTTCATATGCAGATTTAGAAAGGAAAGATCTAGAACTGGTCTCAGAGAAGGTTCTTTCTTTTCTACCAGAAACATTCTGGAACAGAAGCTTTTGCTACGACAGCTAGGGTTAGTAAGTGTTGAAGAACCGGAGGAAAATCTGGTTCAGAGAATGGAGAGGAACTCTGCTGAAAGGAGATATTTGTATCCAGTGCCATCTGTAGTCTTCCTGACCCCCCTTTCAGCACCCAACAGTCTGAAACAGTATTTTGCCAGACGGGAATGTAAAGAGACACTTTCTTGGCCAGATTTGGAAAGATGGGGGTGGGAGGGGTGGGGAGTGCTGGCATTCTGAAGTATTAGACTGTCTGACTTGATAAAGCAGGGATTGTTTGTTCTGTTTTACTTTTTTATTTTATTTTTTTAACAAGAAAAGAGGATTTGGAAGATTTATTCGGGGAGGGGGGCTGAAAAATCTTAGAAACTGTATTCATTTTCCTCTCTCATCAAATTCTTTTGAGGACCTGAGTAGCAGAGTAGAAAAACAAAACCTCCTTATATAAACCTGAATTTAAAATTTCACACTTTACCTCATCAGCAAACATCTGATTATGTAACCAGGCATATTTCATTAGTCTTTAAAAACACAGTATTTTCACAATTAAACACACTCTTTATGGCATTCTTCAATACTTGGGACAGATTACAAACAATGGTATTCAGATAGGAACTACCTTCACAAGGAGGTGTAGGAGAAAAATTTATCAGACTGTCTGCACAAAATAGAATAAACATCCACACATTTATCTGATTGCTAAAGACTTCTGTATGCCAACTTAGAAGAAGAAAATACTCTCTTAACAAATTTAATACCGTTACTTCTTGTTTACAAAGAAAAGACTGGTGGAAACAGTCCATTTCCAGCTGGCAAAGATGTAGAATTCGCAGTAGGATCAGACCTAAGGTGAGAGAACACACTTTTGTTAGAGAAACTTAGTAAAGTTTGTTTGCCTTTTTTGGGAATTGAAGGTAGACAGTCAGGATTATCACAGGCAGCATTAAATATGTCCCCAGAGCTGGCAAAATAGGAGGTATGAGAGTGGAATGAAGTATATCGACTTGTAATGTATATCATCTCCTCAATTCATGGGGACATCTACTTGTTCCCACAAAAATACCTCATTCATCCTGGTTACTTTCTCAAGAAAGTAAAATTGCACTGAGGGGATTGTCAGGATCACACTTCCTCAGAATCAAAGAACTTGGCTTGCGATCTGCAGGAGAAGCAGCCCTGTCTCTACATGAGAATCCACTCATTTCCTTAAGGAATTTCTCATCTGAGAGGATTCTCAGGTATGGATTTCTGGGTACCTGCATCAATGGCCTGTAATAACTGCCTAGCTAAGTTAAGAAAATCATCTTTTCTAACAGACATCAAGTCTTTAGATGAACAGTTTAATCTTTTGTTTTTTTTTTCTTTACAGGAAGAACTCTAGATGAAGTTCAACTCAGAGAAGGGACACCTGCCCTTCTATAGTGACTTCTTTTCCCAGCCATCCAAGCAACATCACCAACAGGTCTCCCTGACCCAGGGAAGATGTTTTTCTCATGCCCATATCAGACACTAGAACAGCTGATTAGAGCATATCTGACCCCATTTATGATGGCATAAAGAACTACAACAGAGAAACTTGGAAATAGTGGCTGAAAGAATTAAAACAGAGAAAGCTGGACAGGTAAGCAAGTGGTCTGAAGAATGACAAATGGCCACTACAGATTCACCCACTACTGGCTGAAGAACTGATTAAGCCCCGGTGTAGGCAAGGGCTCTTTGAAAAGTTTTCTTCTTTCTAGGTACAGTTAGAGACAGAACAACAGGAGAGGGGTAAGTATCCATGCTGTAACTGAAGAGGAGGTCTCACAGGTGATATGCATTGTTGGAAAAAGCAAGTCGGAAGGTACGTTGACATGAAGTGTTCACAAGCAGCACACTTACACTTTCACTCAAGAACACAGTCCCCTATCACAACAACACAAGCAGCACACACAAATCCTGTCAGAAACCCTTTAAAAATAAAAGAAGACTGGGAGACAAAATGGCAAGTATATTGCCTCCAAGAGTAAACAAGCACTGAAAACCTTGTAATAAACCATGCCTATTCAAAACACTTCCTAACTCTAAACATTGTTAAAAAAATATTCAAAGTTTACACAACCAGTACATTTTCGCACAAAAATAGCTCCCCTCATTAATTAGTGCTAAAACAGAAGTCCCTTTCAGGAAACTTCCAATATTCAAAAGAATACCATGTTTCTTAAAGGAAAAACATCGCTTAAAGCCCAAAGTTAAAAAAAATGTTTTTTTTTTCTTAAAATGGCAATAAATCTGTGTGGAAGAGTTCCCACGTCTGACAAAAACAAAGATAAAAGCCGGCAGCTGCTCCTATGAAGAATTTGGCTGATTCTTCATGAGGCAACAAGAAAGTTCTGAAAAAAAAGATACACTCTTAACTGCTGTTTTCCCTCCAAAGGGCTGTCCAAACAACAGGCAGAAGGAAGGTGTGGGGATGGAGGCAGAACTTTTGGAAGCTGGCCAGTTGTGTCCTGGCCAGGACACAACCCATACACTCTACAAGCTACTGCAACACTGACAGTAATGAACCTACACTGAATTTCAGTGGCCCAGTGAACCACTATATGTCTTTTGTGTAATTTCAAATCCTCATTGTAAGCAACTTGGCTATCAAAGGAAATCAGGGTAAACCCACTTCTGCCACTAGCATGTCTCGTATGCCCACTAGTATTCAGATCCATATAGAGATGGAAAAGTGTGTGTGTGTGTTTTTTCTGTCCATATGTTGCATTTGTGATACAGTCTTTAACCCTCTAGCTCTTTTACTTGGGAAGTAAGAGGAAGGGAAATTCCCTAAGTGATCAATTCACGCTAACAAACCTTAAGTTGAGAATCTTTATTTCTTTTCTTTGTCAGTTCCTCAGCTAAGGACAATTCAATTAGTAATGACTCGATACTTTTACTGCACTTAAAATTGTATTATACATCAGATCCGTTAGAAAGCAGGCTGTAACTGCCAAATCTCTTTAGGATCCCTAAATGTGTAAGCACATTTTCTGATTCAGTATCTCTGCATTTTCACAGTTAAAACATTTTTCTGCTTCACCAGAAAAGTGGTCTAAATTTAGTTAATACTGGTTCTTAATCTTCAGGAAGACTGATTTTTCACAGTAATAAAAGCATTTCTCATTTCCATTTACACCCATAGCTTCACTTTTAAATGGATGCAATAAACAGGCTCTTTAAGGAACAGAACAGAACTCTTTAGTCAGGCAGAAGTAACACCTGTATCTGTCTGGTTTCCAGATTATTTCACATCCTTGCCCCTTATTTACTCTGCTAACCTATTGACTTCATTATGGAACGGAAACTTACTGACCCAAAAACAATCAGTACAAATCTATTTTCCAAGAACATTTTTCTCTGTGCTGTTAACCCAGCAATGACCATGACCATGCTTGCTACTTACAGAAGGTTTTTCAGAAGTCATACGGACAAATGAACAGTTCTGCTGTATTACATACTTTCTTCAGCAAATCATTAATTATAACCTTTTAAATTGTGATTTTTAAATAGTTAAACCTATTTATTTTATGAAATGGTTTTGCTACTGTCATTTCTTTTGTAAACATTTCCTTCATTTAACACAAGCGCTAGTCATTCAAAGTTTAATCTACACAACTGAAACCAGTGACAATTTCTCAAGGTCTACTGCATTGCAACTTCCTTACAGTCTCCGTTTTAGAAGAAGCAGAGGTCTCCAAAGGACACATGACATTGATATGGTATGCTAGAAGGACTATGCCGCCAGAAAATGCTATCAGTGTGGCTTCTGAAAACATCTGAGTAGTTACTGTGCTGCAGATTGAGAAGTTATCAGAATTTTTAAGATACCATCAGGTGACAGTAAAGAGAAAAGGGATTCCCATAATTAGCAGACACTGTACACAGCACAATTAATAACATATGTACGTATATATGCACAGGCATATCATGGTTTGTCAAGACGCACATAATTGGCTCTACAAATCACTGAAATCTTTTCAGTGAAAGCTGACCCAGCGGAAACACCCTTTCAAACACTACTATCTGTCTTACAGAGAGGAAACCCTACCTTTCCCTACGCAGTTTGCAGATGAGTTATGACTACCAAGTTGGGTTTTGCTGAATGTGTTTCTGATAACACACGTGCGCGCACATACAGCTTGTTGCATACCAATTTCATTGAGAAATTCGGTGGTGAAGTTGGTCAAATTATGCTACGGTCAAACTTCAGGTTGACTTTAGCATAAATTGGTAATTTTCACCCTCCTTCCTGGTTGTGTCACACTGGCATTAGTGCACTGAAGTTATGGGGATGTGCATGGCCTCCAACATAAAAGTACTTGTTTGAACATTTTTATGTCACTACAAATGTAACGCTACTGCTTACATTTATGATCACTCCATTTAGAGGATTTTTTTTATTAATTATCTTAGACAAGATTGTTCGACATGTTGTGCATTAATCAATTTCATCTATGATAATTTTTACATACTCATATACACATGGTTATATTGGAGTAGCAGAAAAACAGTAATGACAAATGACAAAAATATCAAATTCACTTCCAGAACTCACCTTACTCTGAATGTGCAATATAAAAATAAAAAAAAACTTGTTTTTTTTTTTTTTGCAGGGGACATGTCTTTGTCCCTACATCCCCCTACACCCGCATTACTTATACAAACTCAAAGATCACACAATAGTGGGAAAAAGGGATACATCCCCAAATATTACTAAACATTCTTATACAAAATTAACATTTAGTGACTCAAGAATCAACAAAAAGTCAGCAGATTAATTCACAGGTCGACTGGAGAAAAAAAATAAAGCAGTAAAGAACTGATAATATACATACATATATAAAACAAAATAACACAACAAAGCGGGATACCAAGCATTAGGTGAACAAAATTCCCATAGGAAAAAAAAAAAAGCATCTCATAGTTTCTTAAGTAGTTTTATTAAGAACTTGGGCAGATGAGCGCTGTTGATTAAAAATACAACCAAAATCTCAGTCTTTATATACAATTATGTGCTCGTGATTTTTATTTCACCACCATACCTACAGTGATAGTTCACACTTGGCCAGAATTCAAACAGGTTCAAATCTGAAATGCAAAGCTGTAATAGGACAGGTTTTTAGGCCAATGACAAGACATCTAAGGGCTGTGTGACTGGTCATCTAGACTAGGGCACTTAGCTGTTATAGGTGTAGAAGAATTCTTTACACCAATAACAGCTACGTGCCCTAGTCTTAAAGCCTATTAGTATTCACAATCATCCAGCTGGCTAGCTGTCCTCTTGCTACTTTTACATTTGTTTGCAATATTCACCCTATAACATGTACAGGGCTTGGTATAACCACCAATCAGGATGTCCTTGGAGGCAAGGGACTCATTGGCCCTAATTCAAAAATAGTGGACCAAACATAAAGCTTCTGCCTCAAGTCCCATTCAGCAGGGACAAAACCAGTACACAGGTTGGGGTTGAAGAAAGTAATGGAGTTACTCACTCATGTTTTAAATCATTTAAAACGCAACTTGAGATGCCATCTGGTCCCACAGAGGTTGGGTTTTTGGCCTTGGAAAGAGCATTAATGACTTCCTCTTTGGAGATGCAAGGAGGGGGAAATGTAGAGGGAATGCTTTGTGGAATGTTTGGAGGGGACATAGGTGAAATTTTTGCCAAAGCTGTCAGCTAATAGGTTAGCTATTTTTGCAGGGTCAATGTGTATGCTATGCCATCCACAGCTAGTTCAGCACACTTCTGGGTTCTACCTTTTAGGTAATGGATATAGCTGAAGAATGCCTTATGGTTATCCCTGGCTATGGTTGCTAATTTTTTTTCAAAGCTGCCCTTAGAGGATTTTACAAGTTGTCTTATTTCTTTGTTCAAGCGGGGAAGGCTGTTCTTCCAGTGCTGGGACCACATTTTTATTCTTAGACAGCAACTTCTTCCTCTTGTTAACTAAATTATTAATGCTAGATATCCACCAGGGAGGCTTGTTTTTTTCTTGAGGATTTTGTTTTGATCCTATCAGGGGCAACTCTGGCAATACAGTTATGTAAGTGTTTGTACAGGGCATTTGTGTATACCTTAGTATAGCTGCCAATGCCATCTGTGGGAACAGGAGCTTGGAAATTATTTATGCCACCCCTTAGGTGGGTATAATTAGCTTTGGTGAAAATTTTAGCCTGATTTCACCTAAGAGGGCTTCAGGTGTTATAGCTACTTCAAATGTGGCTGATTTGTGATTAGATTTACAGTGAGGGTCCTATAATTGTGGTGGTGCAATATTCACCCATGCTGGTGAGGACCAGGTTGAGAATATTTGAGCCCTTTGTGGGGTTGCATATTATTTGTTCCACGGCATTAGTGTTACAGATCAGGAACCTTTGTGCGAGCATGTTGGTACGCCTACAAGTTTTCCAGTCAATGGAGGGATAATTAAAATCTCCTATTACTAGCGTGAATGGCTGCAATTTAATTAACTCAAGTAGGTCCAAATAAACAGCGTGGTTCACTGAAGGGGGCCTGTAGATAATGATGACTTGAAGGGGGGCCTTACACACAGTTAGTTGAACTTGGAGCAACTCCATGGAGTTTTCCTGTCTAACCCAGTCTAGAGGTGTATTTATCTTTGATGAAGATAGATACTTTTCTTACTTTGGTTCTCACACATTCATTTTGCAGTCTGAAAGTGTGGAAGGCAATGTAGCCTAGCAAGGCCGGGATACTCTCTGTGGCCCTGAACCAAGTTTCTGGGACTGCACAGAAGTCAACATCCTCCTGGGAGTGGAGTGCTTCCAGAGTGTGCAGTTTCTGATTTAAACTCCTTGCATTTAGCAGCATAACCTTTAATTTATTTCTGAGTGATATTTTCACGTCAGAAATTTTGTTATTGAGACCTTGCCTAAAAAAGGCACTATGGGAAGGCAAGGGTCTTACCCAGTAAATGAAAGCCTAGAGGTGACAGGTGAAGACTGTCACTCTTCTTATGTGCATTAAGACGACGTTGAGGCTTGGGTGTTCATTTAAATAGTTTACTGTATACAAAAGTGCATCAGGATGAATGGCAAGAACATTAAACTTGAACTGACTGACTACATACTTGCATATGGACACTGGCTGCTCACTCTAGCTTGCATTTGCTCAGTACTTATATGCATATGCTGACTCACTGGAAAGCTTCTTAAAGGTATATCTACAGCCTTCCTCTTTACTGAGCTATCTCATATAAACAATGGCATTTCAATTAGCATGTAATTATGCAGGCACTAATAAAGAAAAAAATCATGTCCAGGTTGCCATGTATCTGGAACTAGGATTTGAGATGTGACTTGATCTCTTAACATAATAGTTAGGACTGGGTTTAGCAACAGGGAGAGTCACTGGGGAATGTTTAGCTTGAGGTGTTTCAGGGATTTTCTCAGGAATGGGGATTGCTGAAGGAATGTCCTCTAAAACGGAAACATTGGATAAGTCACTCTGAGAACTAGAGTCTGTCACAAACAAGATGCTGTAACACTGGTTTGGACACTGGTGACACATGCATCCAATTTTGTCTGAATTCCACTCTTTGTGACTCTACAACGTACGATCTTGGCTCTTGACAAACATTTCACAGATCTGATGCAATCAAAACCTTTCGATGTTTGCATCCTCACTCTCCCCCTTTTTTCAATGAACTGAGTGGTTTGCTGGTTTTATCAGAGTAAGACTTCTGGGACAAATGCTTCTTCAACAGTTGGGCTTTTATGACTTTGTTGTTCTTAGCACTTGGAACTAACAAATTACTGCTGATTGGTAGTGTGACTCTGGTTTGTCTCAACATACGTCTCTAGGTATGTGAACCTAGATGTTTACCACAAGGAATGTTTCTGAGATTTAACAAGTTGAGAAAAACATTGGTATTGTCATGTCTGCATTTCTCTAACAGCTGTTTTGCACTTTGAACTGCACGTTTAGCCAAGCCATTTGACTGAGGATATTCAGGACTATTTGTAAGATGAACAAAGTCCCACTCTTCTGCAAATCTCCTGAACTGCTGACTTGTAAACTATGCACCACTGTCAGAAATAACTGTGCGGACTACCATGGACATAAAAATGTCACTTCAACTTAGTAATGACAGTATTGGAAGTTTGGTTGGGTAGTAGGTCAATCTCAAACCAATCTGAATAAGAGTTTACTAACACCAAGTAATGCTGACCATTTTACTCAAAAATATCTGTGGTTACCGTCAACCAAGGTAGTTCAGAATCTGGCTTAACTGAAGCAGTTCTTTTTGCTGATGCGACTTTGTACTATTACTTACTGAACACAATGAAAGTACTTTGTCAATATCGCTTGACATTGAAGGCCAAAATAGTTAAAAGAGACACACACATTGAAGGCCAAAATACTAGACCTCTTGCCCTTCTTTTGGTAGAATCAGTTCCTGGGTGGCTATGATTCAAAATCTGAATGTACTCTTGTTGCAAGGATTTTGCTTTAGGACCAATCATGACCATTGTCTGACAAAATCTCATCTCTGTATAGAAAATAAGGTTGCACTTCTACTGGTAAACAAGATGGCTTTTTAAGGCCACCCACGACTGATACAGAAGTTTAGCTTCTGGAGAATTGGATCAGAGGCTGTGTGGATTCTGAGCTCATCAAGACGTATGGAAGAAAAATTTCTCACTTCCATGACCTCAAAATTAAGTTGCCCATTGGTATACTGCTCTGTTTCTTTTCTGGGCGATCTGGATAAGGTTTCAGCAAGCTAAAGAAGTTTGCCTTTTGTGTATACAAGATTGAAATTTTACTTCTGCAATCTGAGCATCATATGTTGCAATCTAGCATAGGCTTTCTCAAAATAGTGACTAAAGGTTGGTGATTAGTTTCAATCTGGTAGGTCAACCACAGATATTATCATGAAATTTTGAACATGCAAACACAATTGCCAAAAGCTCTTTCTCGATCTGGGCATAATGCATCTCTGTCTGGGTAAGAGTTTTCTATGCAGAGGCTACTGGTCTACCCTCTTGAAGAATGACTGCACCTAGACCAAACTTAGAAGTATCACAGGAAGATTAACTGGTTTGTGAGCATCATAGTAGGTGAGATTTGGTGGGTTAGCAATTTTTTGTTTCAGGACATCAAATATTTTTTGGTGCTGTTCTGACCATGACCACATTACATCTTTGTGCGTCAGTTCTCTGTGCAGTGCTGAAATTTGGCTTAAATCTGGAATGAACTTGCCTAGATAGTTGACCATGCCAAGAAAACATTGCAGGGCTTAGACACTGTCTGGAGTTGCAATCTCGAGAATTGCTGTTTGCTTTGAAGGATTTGGTTGTATGCCTAAACTGGTAAGGAAATGACCGACATAACATGAGTATCTTCTCGTACCCTGAATTTGTACTGTTGAGGATTCAGCTTAAGATTCATTTCACATGCTCTTTCCAGAACTTTCTTGAGGTTTCTGTCATGTTTAACTTCACCACTGCCTCCTACTAGAATATCCTCTACTATAATAGCACAGGGATAGCCAGAAAAAAATTGTTCCATCGCATGTTGAAAGACTTTACTGGCAAACTTTATTCCAAATGACTTTCTCAGAAATCTGTATCTTCCAAATGGTGTACTGAATGTGGGCAACAATAAAAAATTTCAGTCAAGCAACATTTGACAAAAGGAACTCTTTGCATCTAAGACGGTAAAAAAACAGTGATGTTTGGCATGAGGGCAGCAACCTTTGACTGTGCGCATTGGATGATGAGGTCTTTTTAATGCTTTTTTCAGATCTCTTGGATCAATACAAATTCTGATATCATCTGAGCTTTTCTTATGAGCTGCTACCATGGAGGATACCCATTCAGTAGGTTCTTCTACTGGACAAATTATTCCTAGCTGCACCATTTTGTCTAGCTCCGCTTTGACTCTGTTCTGCATAGCTACTGGAACTTTCCGTGCTGATCTGATAACTGGGCTGATCTCTGGATCTAACTTCATGGAGTACACAACTGGCAGTTTGCCTAATTTGTCTGCAAAAATATCAGCATACTCAAAAAAAAAAAGTCTGGGCGAAATTGGAGCTGTGGTCATTCAGGCTTACATAGTGGACTTCTTTACTAAATGAAAGCAGTCCCATTTTCAAACTATCTCTGACGTCTAATAATGACTGCACGTGTCTCTTGGCTATGAAAAATTGCAAGTCATAGCTGTTCCCAGCAGAGTAACATGAAAGCACTACCAAGCCTTTGGTTTGAATCTCTTCACCAGCATAACCAACAAGCTTTGTACACTTTGTCAAATCCAGTTGTTCTGTAGCTTTTACTCTAGCAAATGTTTCTGCTGACATAACACTGCACTTTGAGCCAGTACCTACTTTGAGCGCTACAGGACTCCCATTAATCCAAACAGTACCAAGTATCTCATTCTTTTCCCACAAATCTATTGCATTAACTATTTCACCAAGCACAGACACATCATCAACATAAAAAGTAGGGTCCCAGCTTTCTAACTGATCAACTTGCCTCTTGGAATGTCCTCTTTTAATAAAATAATGTGCCTTATTTGATTTACAAAGCTATTTGAAATGATTCCCTTTATTGCAAGAATGAAACTGCTGACCAAAAGTTAAGCACTTTTCTCTTTTGGATTCATGACTTCCACAATTACAACAGTTGACTATGAAGCTGGGTGGGGGCACATGTTTTGACTTTGCTGACTCAACCTTATGCTTCACTGAGCATGCTCTGGAATTTGCTGGAAATACTCTGGGTTTGCCAGCAGCTGTTACAGGACCTGAAGTAGCTGCCATGTGTTTTGGCCTGTTTCTTTTAAGCACATGCTGCATACTGTCAACATGAGCATCACTGTGCCTTCCACAGCTATTCTCATTTGTAAGCATACTTGTGTACCTTTCTGTAAGCTCATATGTCTGACAAATCTCAATAGCCTTATTTAACGTCAAATCACTGTCTTGAAGGAAAATCTTTCTCACTGTCTCATTATTAATACCATACACAAGCCTGTCCTTTATCAACTCATCTCTCAAATCACCAAATATGCATGTTTTAGCCTTGAGAAATAAGGCTGTTGTATATGCTGCAAAAGTTTCACCAGGCTTTTGATCCCTTGTGTAATATAAGTGCCTTTCCATTCATTTGGGGGTTACACATTTCTCTAAATTTATGTTTTAAGCATTCTGGGCCTTCCCTTGTTTCAGCTGGTACCACTATATGGTGGTCTTCCACTCCCCTGCAAACACAGCAGGTGCATACACAAATGAATGCTCTCTTTCAATGGCATCTGAACCAGCTAAATTAAGCAGAATAAATGCTTTTGTATATGTGTTTTTATCAGAAAATGCAGCCTGTATGAAAATATCATATTCCTGCTCAAATACTCTCCAGTTTTCTGCAATACTGTTATCAAACACAAGCGATGTGAGTTTGCAAAATCCTTCTGCTATGTCCACAGACTATAGTAAAATGCTGTTAGATTAGGGACTTCCATTTTAAAGTAGTTATTAAACATTAGACAGGCTAAAGGGTAAAATAAATTGTGTTTCATTTATGCATAAAAAACAGTTAAGCAAAAGGGAAAATAACCTTGCTGGCCAAGCATGAAAGACAGTTTATTAAAAAGGAAAGATAAGCATAAAGTGTGCAGACAGAATGTTCTTTTCTTAAGGGAAAGATACAATCTTGTCAGTTACAGAATGTTCCTTAATGGAACGATTAAATAAAGCACACATGAAGCCTGAGGCCAAGGTTAGAAAAATTAAATAAGCAAATTTACTGGACTGAAGCAATATAATATGTTGTATTCAGGATAGCAATTCAGTTAAAGTTAGGTAAATCACAGAAAAAAAGCTAATGACTCAGAAGTCAGTATGGTCTCAAATTTAAACATACAGACTTCAGCACATGCAATTCAACATAACTTCAGTTGTAGTATAGTTTCACATACAAATGTTCAGAACGTAATACATACAATTCAAAATACATAAGTATGTTGCAGAATTAAACACACATGTCAACACAGTCAACATGCATAACATGCAAGCAATGTCTCAAGTTCACATTACTTCATCTAGTTTCATATTTTCAGAATCATGTGTAAAGTTTGCACTAAGGGAGATAAAAGGAATCAGAGTGCATATACAAAGTATATTTCAGACAAACTAAAGAGCAGACTCCAGTGCTAAGTAAATGAATGCATTACATAGCTATCTGTAAAGGTCAGAGCATTAATCTGTCATTTAAGGTTAAAATAAATAATATTTCATTGTTTACAGACAAATTGACTTCAGTTACACATAGATCTTTAGACACAAATGTGGTTTTGTCAGAATTTTAAATGTCAAAGATTACAGCAGCTAACAGTTTAAAATGTAGCAGCTCTGTACTAGGTATAAACATTTCATTAGAGTTGTACTTCATTGACAAGATTTGTGCAGATGTACAGATTTTAAAGAACTGGTTATGACAGAAATATGCAGATTTATGGGTTAATGACAGAATAAATTCCAGTTCAGCTGACACAGCTGAAGTACTCAGAAAGACGTATTGGGTGTGGTCAGTTAGAAAACAAGGGTAACCATATGCCTCTATGTCTTGTAAGGTATATCAAAACTAACAGTCAAACTGATTAGCAGAAAAAAAGGTTTGCAGTTACAGTTGGCAAATGAATTTTTTGTATTATTGTTTTTCCAGCAGTCATTAGTTAAGAGTTTTGTATTAAAGTGTTGCAATGTGTAAACAGTATCGTAATATAGACAGAAAGAAAATGTTTGCTAGTTTACAGAATGTACAATTTAAAGTCAATGCTACAATGTAAAAGTGACAACACAGTTAAAAATGCAGATCCTATGTATAAAAGAGTACATTATGTAATCAGTTTAAGATTGTATATGTTTTGTACGGAGATGGCAGTTTGCCAAGCACAACAGCTCAGAATACAGCCAACCCAGCAAGCTGAATTAAAGAAAGTGCTATCCATTTAATGCATTTATAGTTTACTATTAAAAAAAAAATTGTAGACAGTAATAATAAATTCCTGCAGCATTCAGTACTACTGGAAAGGTAAATGACATCAGCTAAAGAAATGGTTATAGTGAGAAAGTGGGTGGAGTTTCACTCACAGAACAGTATGTTAAAATCTAAGGGTCATGAGACAAAATGTAAAAAGGTAAATAATTAAAACTGATTTTATACAGGTGCAGAAATGCACAGTGTTACATTACTACTGAGTTGCATTTAACTTGATAGGTGCATCAAGTTGCTGAACTTATTTTAAATGAAATTGCTACAGCCAAGACTTTCGAAAAAGCTATGTTTATTGATGAGACAGAAACAGATTTTGCAAGCATCAGATGCCAGTAACAAGATCTTTTCTGTAAATACTGATATTGCAGCAGTAAAACAGACTTCACACCTGTCCCCGCAGTTAAATGGGGTTTTTTTGCAAAAACTTGGGCAATAAAGAAAATATTTACAATGTTCAAGCCCAAGGGATAATCAAAAGTATGCTGTAGCTCAGGTTAATATTGTCAGTGACATACCAGATTTTCAGAATATGTATAAAGTCTATAATAGTCAATGCACCAAATCAGTTGGTGTATTTGACTTTATTCCAGGTTGAAAAGGACGGCAGACATTACATTTCACTATTCATGGAAAAGAAATCGTGGCACAATGTGTTACTTGATACAGTGGCTTCAGTTTCAGTTACAAAGAGACCTCTGCCAGAGGACTTGAGTACAGTTTTCACACTATCAGGGTTTAAAGGGTCAAAGGTATTTGCAGTCAGCAGCAAGCTCTTGGAGATTGGATTTTTAAATAAAGCCAATCAGCCTGGGAACAGAATAACAGCAAAATTCTTGTTACCTCCCCAGTGTGACAGTACTATTTTGGGAAATGGACATAATGACAAAATTAGGTGTTGTGCTAGATTTCAATAAAAATAGTGTAAAAAATAAAGATGCTATAATATCGCTTTGCCTACAGACTTGCAAGAGTTTATTAGCAGCAAATATTTATTTCATGCAAAAAAATGTATGCTTCTTTCATGCAGAAAAAAATGTAAATAAAGTCAGCATAGTAAGCAATGTTGCCAGTTTATAGTTGTTACAAGCTGCATTTCATGCAGAAAATGTAAATAAGATCAGGGCAATAAGTAATGCTATTAGTTTATAACTGTTAAAGATGCAAATGTTATTTTAAGGACCTGATACTAAATACAATCAAGAGCTTTAGCTACCCAGCCTTGCACAAGAAATGAAGAGAGGTTTAAAAGGCTTAACTATAAAAAGGACATCAACATTAAATGAGGCCTTCCTTTACCTCATCAGCAACTGGGACAATGCAGAGCAAAATTTGGCAAAGAGCTGTGGGGCAAAAATTGACTGTGTGTTTCAGTTATTTCTTCAATGTTTGTTTAAAGTTAAAATATGTAAGTTAAAGCAAGTATGTATGTTTTCAGACAATTATATAACAATAGTACTAAGTTTCAGTTTATCTATGTTCAATGTTCTCGTGTTTTCAGGTTCATAGTAGCTTTCAGTCTATCTGTGTTCAGATAGATTTCAGTTTATTTGTGTTCAGGTAACACTATCAAAATGTTCTCATGTTTTCAAACAATTGTACAATGGTATTAGTTTCAGTATATCTATGTTCAAACAATAATGGTTTGGTTCTCAGAATATAACATGTACCAGTTTCAGTTATGCTTTTATCCGTGTTTAAGTTAACACTGGTAAAAGATATTATTTTAGTATTAGTGTTGTTTCAAAATATACACAGCTATTTTTAAATGTTCAGTATATGATAATGTAAATATTAGTCAAGTTTCAGAATACGACATTCATATTTAGTTATGTGTTCAGTATAGTACATTTCAGTCAAATTTCAAAATATTTCACATTATTTAGTCATTAGTTAAGGGTAAAGTAACAGAATAATTTTTTACAAGCTTATTAAAATAAGTTATTTAAATAACAGGTAGTAATAGTCATTCAGTACATTCGAGGTATAATATGGCTGACTTAATTTGTTAATTAGTTTACAGATTACAGTACATTTTACATAATTATTGTACATTAGTCAGAAATTAAGGACACTAACAGACAATGCAAAGGTATCGACTTAAAATACAGAAAGTATAGGTTTTAGTAAACTATTATAGCTCATAAATATTCATAAAAATTAAAAAAAGGTAAGTAGCATTATAAAGCAAATTTAAATAAAATGTACAGACAAAAGTTAACACAGAATATGGTAATTATGCTTCAAGACCACTTATAAAGTTATCTTTTTAGTGCAGATTTCAATTCGTCTTCAGAAAATAGCCATCATGTTTGATAGGCTGTACAATATATGGCAGAAAAAAACTGACAAGGAGGGGATTCCTCTATATCCAATGCAGTCAAAGAAAATTAAGGTAAAAGGTATAACAGAGGTGAGCCAAGTGGGCTCAACGGTTGAGGCAAATCTGGCAAAAATGCAAGACATGCAGGGGATGCTGATAAAAGGGCACAATGCAAAGATGCCCATCCATTCCTGGGAGTAAGGTTGTAAGCAGCCAATAAAGTACAACCATCAGCTACTAGGTTATGTAGGTTTTCAGAAAATTTGGCCTATCAAAGTATACATTTTGGATTTCTCAGCTAAAAAAGTACATAAAAAATTCAGGAGGAGTATATATGTCTGCAGACTAACCATAAGTTAAAAAAAACTTGGTTGCAGAGTCAAAACACTGTACTCTGAGTTTCAGAAAAAGCATGGTACAGTATACAAATACATTTTGCAAGACCTCTTCCTCCAGCAAAAGGGGGTTAAATAATGTACAAGTTTTAAATATATAAAAATCAAATCATAAAGTTGAGACTTCAATCCAAACAGTCCATAAATGTTCAAGTAACATCTAGTGGTCAAAATTAAAATTGCAGGTTTATTCATATCAAAGTAAAAAAATTTCAATTCGAATCATAAAGTTAAAAGACTTCAATTCAAATAGGGCATACATGCTAAAGTGACACCTCGTGGTCAAAATTAAACTGCAGGTTTACCAAATAACATTTTTTTTACTTTCAGATTATGAGTCAAGTAGCATAAAGCTAAATACAGTAGTTAGCAATATAAATGTAAGGTAACTACAGAAGTAGGTCCCAGTAGACTTTCGTCAGGTACCTCAGAGGCAACTGTTAGATTACAGACTTCCATTTTAAAGTAGTTATTACACAAGCTAAAGGGTAAAATAAATTATGTTTCGTTTATGCATAAAAGAAAGTTAAGCAAAAGGGAAAATAACCTTGCTGGCCAAGCATGGAAGACAGTTTATTAAAAAGGAAATATAAGCATAAAGTGTGCAGACAGAATGTTCTTTTCTCAAGGGAAAATACAATCTTGTCAGCTACAGAATGTTCCTTAATGGAATGATTAAATAAAGCACATACGAAGCCTGAGACCAAGGTCACAAAACGTAAATAAGGAAATTTACTGGACTGAAGCAATATAATATGGTTGCATTCAGGACAGTTCGGTTAAATTTATTTTATTTATTTAACATTTGTTTACCAGGAAAGTCTGACTTGGAAAAAAGCCAATTTTCAGCGGAGGCCTGAGAAGAAATGCTCCAGATGCATGTCTTTGTAACGTAGGAGGAAACCGGAGCACCCAGAGGAAACACACATGAACGCAGGGAGGACATGCAGACTCTGCACAGAAGGCACCCCCAGCTGAAAATTGAACCGGAGAACCTCTTGCTGTGAGGTGACAATGCTACCACTGTGCTGTTCATTAAAGTTAGTAAGTTCGTTCAACCTGTCACTTCAGACAAGATGTCAAACACTCAAGCCTGAGTACAAAAAAACAGGTCATCTAAAGACTATGTTAGTTTATGTTGTTCAGGACAATCAGAATATGACGTGCAGCAACTTTAATTGTTTATCAGTACTGTTAATGAAGACAGTATTCGGATATTGTGAACATCTTATAAAGGCTTATTGAATGAACTACAGTGTTTGGAGAATTCATTCTGAAAAGTGCACAAGACTTGATCCATAAAGGAGAGACCGGAACCTGTTCAGCATGAGCTTGGGTAATTAACAGATAAAAACGTTTGCTCTCAGTCTCATTCCAGCTAATTACAGTACAGTACAGTATTATCAGTTCTTACAAACACAATGCAAAATGCCTTTTGTAATTATGTACGAGCATTCACACATACCAGGTACTTGTAATAATATGCAAATGCACAATAGGCTCTTCAAAATACTGTACTCTGAGAAATATGCCTTGAAATAACTTTACCTTATGAAATATTCTTTGAAACAACTTTACTTTGCGAAATAACTGCACTGTAATACTGCACACACTTGCAAACACTTTGCACACACCGGATATTTTGAATAGCTTTAGTTAATATGAAAAAGGAGCACATAGCGAAAAAATACAGTAGTTTTCCCTTTTTTGTACATTTTAAGTGATTCGGATATTGTGTCAATCATTTTTGTAATTATTTTGAATATTTTTATCAATATGTTGCAGTTTCAGACACTTCATTTAATAAAAATGTTGTTATGTGTGCTGAGTGCTTTGTTTTATACTTGTAGCAAAAGAAATCATTTAAGCAAGTTTTAGTACCTGGAATTTGTTACTGACATGTTTTGTGAGTCATCTGAGCAGTTGGGATGATCCACTCTTGTATATTCCTCCAATGCTAACCAGTTACCTCATGGCGGTAACACTGGTTCCCATTCTAACACCATGTTGCTCTTCTTATGTGCATTAAGAAGACCTTGAGGCTTGGGTGTTCGTTTAAGTAGTTTATTGTATACAAATACATCAGGATGAATGGCAGGAACATTAAACAAACTAGCTAGCTGACTGACTACGTACTTGCAAAGACCATCTCTGGCAAAGCAATATGGTCTATCGACCATGTCAACTCAGGCTGACAGGAACTGGATCCTCTTAGAATGACACCAGAAAATAAGCCACTTGTTGAATGCAATATTTTTTTTGTTTATATTGAGGCATCACCCTAGGTGAGGGTAGAATGCTGCTCAAGGCTAGGGACATACCTGCCTGGGACACATTCACAGAGCTCAGTCATCCTGCCTGGGACACACATTTACAGAGCTCAATCATACCTCACTGGACTATATGACGAGAGACATGTCTCAAGTCATTCACACCACCATGAACTATGACGGAGTCATAACGGTACTTGTTGTTGAGACACTTGAGTACATGTGTGATCTGACAGATCGTGGCACCCAACAGACAGCTGACTGTAACCTTCTCCTTGTCCAGCCTAGTGAGTGAGACATCCATGTGTCTCACAATGGAGTCACCTATGACTAAAAAATTTGGTTTAGATGTGCTTTGCCTTAGGAGTTATTTAGTGAGACACTGGTGCTTGTGTTTGTTTGTGTATTAAGTGCTGTAGGTGCTGTATTAGGTGTAGCATGTTTGTGTTTGGAATGTCTCTGGTGTTTCGGTAGGTTTCTGGTGAGTACCTCCACGTATGATGGTTTGTGTCGAGTGCATGGTTTGCGAAGGAGGTGTATTATGCAAGTTGACAACATGTTCAGTGTTACGGTTCTGTGCACGAGAGAGCAAGGGTTCCAGATTCTTAGTGTAGATGCATCTCTCACAGCTACACCATTAAAATGTTTTTGCATGGATTCTGTCCCCCACCAAAACACCCCTTAAAATAGGGACAGAGTCCTATGCCATGCCTCTACATAAAGGTGGTAAATCTCTGGCACTTGCTAATGAACTGCAATTGCTTAAGTACCATATAATAACAAACTTCTCTCCCCAACATAAGATGGAGAAACAACCTTGCTTAATTTCAAGAACTATTTACACAAAAACATAATCAAGATTAAATGGTCCCATAAATATTCCCTGACATACCAAAGGTAATCAACACTCTTATAATTAATAAAGGCTTAAAGTACTGGACCTTGAAAATAAAACAACCATTTGGTTCACCAGCTACACTGGCCAATAATCTGTATGTTGGAATGTTATCAACTCCCCT
This sequence comes from Protopterus annectens, assembly GCF_019279795.1. Lineage (NCBI taxonomy): Eukaryota > Metazoa > Chordata > Ceratodontiformes > Protopteridae > Protopterus > Protopterus annectens. The sequence goes on from NC_056750.1 coordinate 35,671,392, forward strand.
TCCTGCAAATGTGGGTGTTCCTTTAGGCCCCCACCTTTTAATACCTTCATAAACAAAATGTATCCAGTAAAAATAACCCAACACATACAAACTTCAACACTGACATGCACTGCAGCATCCACTATGTAACTTCAACAAACTCTCCATGGGGGTGGCTGGTCACAGCAATCAAAGCTACTTTTAAATAATAACTACACTAAATTAATACAACTTATGTTAACTTATCAACATCCCAATAAAACCAATGTTAAAATTATCAAGAAGTTAACAAAATAAAACTGAGCTACAACCTCATACAAAGCTGCAATGAATGATACTATACCAAAATGTAAAATATGACCACAGCATTAGACAGAACAAATATACACTAGGACTTCTTTACAAATCAAATTCTATTTAACAAATCACATGCACATTATTATAACCCATTCTCATGAATTCCCCTATGATCCTTGTATGCTTTAGCAGATTTTACAAACATAAAATCCTCTTGGCTTGCTAAATTAGAATACAAATACAACAAGTCTGGAAAATTTGCAACAAACATTATGAATAAAATTCATCACTACCTTACACAATAAATAACTGGTTAGAATTACCCAATATACTGACATGGGATCACCTCAAATGCCCTAAACATGCTGTGCAACACTGAAAATGCACTGTTACCAGCCAAATGCAAAACTGGTATATCCTGCACACGCAATTACAACCACAAAATCAACACTATGTGCTTACTCAAAAATCTAATAACCATAACAGGGATTCTCTTCATGCAGTACACATTACAAAACTTTGGAATGCAATCTGAGCAGATAACACAAAAATCTCATCCCACCTGCACTTTAAAACTTCAGTAAAAACATGCCTAGCAGCAAAGTACACCTAGCTATGGAACGTACATAAGGGAAAAGTCTTTTTTAAAGCCACTGCACACACTGTTCTTGGCCTCAAAACATATTTGTTTAGAAGTAAATGCCCTCAAATACCTCACATATAGGCATGGACATCAAGAGAACTCCTCTGACTAATAGGATTGGGATCCAGAAAAAAGCTCCACTCATAGAAGCTGCCTATCACTGGTAATTCAATTATTGGGACTGAGAAAATAAAGTTCAGACAGCTGTGACAACAATGAGATGGACATCATTACAAGCTCATTAGCATGTCTCTGAATCACATTCTAGGTAACATTAGCGCTCTCAAACACGATGGTGGTAGTGTTCTTCCTATCAGCTAATGCATTGTGTTGGCAAAGGCACCCTGCTGAACTCATCCATACACATTCAGACACCTACACAAACAAGCCCCAACCCGGGAACAATCACATTTATGGATACAATCACCAGTACACAGACACACACACTTGATTTCATACCTTACCCCCCCCCCCCAGAGCAACCACTAAGGCAGACACAGGCACATTCATGCAGCTTTAATCATAGGTTCTTAGGTGTGTACTAGGCTAATGGCCCTGGAACGTTTACAAAACTAGCCCATATGATTACCATGGCATCATGCCACCCGACCTTAGTTCCCAGTGCCTCTGTCGAGTAGGGCCACTGGAGTGATCCCCGGGGTGAACTTTCTATTTTCCATCCATTCAGCAAGATTTCTCTTGAAGTGGGCCAATGAGGTGCTCTGCTTGACATGTATGGGAAGTCTATTCCATAGCATGGGCAGTCTCTGGGTTATGAACCTGTCTCCCCAGCATGTTCTCTTGATTGTGGTAATGAGGTAGAGGTCTCTGGAGCATGTGGTGCGGAGGGATTGGGATTTCTTTAGATGCAGCATTTCTAACAGAGCTGGGTCAGACGTGGCTTTGTAAGTCAAGCAGAGATGGCCTCTAAGTAGGCGATATAAGACAGAGAATAGTTGGAGGTTTTTGAGTCTGTCCATATAGGACAAGTGTTTAAGGCCTAGGATCCTCTTTGTGAGGTACATTTGCGGCCTCTCCAGTTGTTGCAGGTGTCTAGTGATGTACATGCCAAATGGAGCATTGTACTCGATTGATCTAATGAGGGAAGAATAGAGGGAGACAATGACCTCTTTTTTCCTGGATGCAAAACCCTTAGTAATGAGATGTGCCACACAGAAGGACTTTCTGACCACACTGGCAATGTGGTGGTCAAAAGAGAGGTTGATGTCAACTTGTGTTCCCAGATCTCTCATAACACCTTCTGCACTCAGTGGACTACCATCAATGTGGTAATTCATGAGAACCGGGTTTTTCCCAAAGGGGATGACAACACATTTTTTGGCATTGAGCCTAAGGCCATGGTTCTGACACCAGTCGTTGGTCTCAGTGAGGCCTTTCTGTAGATGTCAACATCACTTGGGGAGTTAATAATAGCTCCCAACTTGCAATCATCTGCAAACTTTGTCAGCCAGAGTCACTTCGTGTAGGCCTGGACTTCAGAAAAGTAGATACCAAACAGGAGAGGACCCAGGACTGAACCCTGTGGGACACCACTGGTGACTAGTCGGCAGTCTGACTTGGAGTTCGCTACTTTCACACTGTGGGTTCTATCTGTGAGCCAGTTTGCAACCTACCTAGTGATATAGGGGTTGATTCCTAACTTAGTGAGTTTTTCTATGATGCCTGAGTGGGGAATGGTATCAAAGGCCTTGGCCAGATCAAGGTATTCTGTATGAACCACCTTGCCTTCATCCACAGCTCTGGTGACTGACTTGAAGTCGACCAGGTTCAGCAGGCATGATCTACCCTTCACAAACCCAAACTGTGTGGGATCCAGAGTTTGGAGATTCCCTATATCCTTGTTCATTAGGTCCATGATGATGCATTCAATAGCTTTGCATATCAGACTCATCAGGTTAATGAGGCGATAGTTTCCAGGGTCTGTAATCACTCCTCCTTTGTGGAGAAGGATGACTGTAGCAGTGCGCCATTCGGTAGGGACAAAGCCTGAGGTGAGGCTGTGGTTGAACAGGGCACACAGGTGAGGTGCCAGTTCACTCTGTAGTTCACGTAGAACACAGCCAGGGATATTGTCAGTTCCCATAGAAGCTGTATTCTTGGCCTTGGACAGTGCTGTTTTAACCTGTGCAGCAGTAATACTGGGTGCCTGGCAATCTACTGGTATTGTGATTGGTCCTTTGGAGGGGGAGAGAGGGGGTAAAGCTGGCACTGAATCTGTCGGCCAGTATATTGGCAATATCTGTTGGCTCGGTATAGGAGGTACCATTGTGCAGTAGCTCACAGCAAATCTGGGTATTGCTGTAGAGATTCTTTACATAACTATAAAAGACCTTGTGGTTGTCTTTACTATCTGCTGCAATCCTGTTTTCATAGCTAGCTTCAGAGGATTTGATGAGGGATCTCAACTTTTTGTTGAGGCTGATAAGGGAGAGTTTCCAGTCTTGGGATTTCACCTTATTCCGCATCAGTTTCCTCCTTCTGTTGTAGAGTTTGTTTATGGCAGGGGACCACCAGATTGGCTTCCTTTTTTTTGGAGGAGAGAGTCTTGGTTCTATTGGGTATGGCAAGATCCATGCATTTGTGTACGTGTCCGTACAGTGCACTGGTGTATGATTCGGCAGTCAGTGCAACTATTCTCCATACAGACAAACAAGCACACTTTCATCCACATATATACAATAACACCCCTCCACCCCCACATCTTTGATGAACTTACCTGCACCTTGTCTGCTTCTACAGGAGTGAATGCATGGCCACAGCACTTTGAAAGTGCTAACTTTTTCTCGTAGTGTAAATCAATTGCCACTAGCATTTCTAAGAAACAGTATACGGATAATCAGCATTGCCTGCTCCCCCATGAGTGCTGCAGTATGATGAAGCACTGACCAGGAGACCACCTCATGAGCTGAGGCCCTCCCTGGCAGGAAGCTTCAGTGATAATGTGGCCTAAGAATTGGACAGTATTGCAGAAACGACCACGTTAAAACTTGTGCCTCACCGTAAGCCTTTCTGAATCCTAAGTGTAGACATACTACAGTTCTGCAGATGACTTTATTGTACAAACATGAATATCAATTGGACTACCCTGAGATGTCTATCACCAGTCACCCAGACATTCTTCCATTACTATATTGCTGTAACTTTTTAAGCTTTCTTTACCATAGAAAAATAACAAAATCAGAAATCCAGACAGTCTAGAGGTATGAGTGAGACAGCATGAAGAAAATACTAGGAAAATCAGATATGTTATTCAAAACTAAAAAATATCTGATTTTCCTTGTATTTTCTCCATCACATCTCTCTCGTACCTCTTAAGTGTCCAGCAAATCTTTTTTTTTTTTTTATTAGAAACAAGGTAAAAATAAGTGATAAAATCAGGGACAGTTGAGAAGGGCTATAGCAGTGCATTATGTTGACATTGCATACATATCTGAATCACTTTACTTAGTTTCAGGATTGATCACCACTCTAGTTTCTTACAGCAAAACGGAAATTGTAGTAAATGCATTAACTATATGCAAAGTCTCATGCAATAACACATTAAACAGTTCATAGGGAATTTAAAAAGGAGTTCATACTCTTTCATGTTAACCACAGCTACAAGGAGCATTATCTGTGCCTGCACTGCTTGGATCAATATTCCTCAAGATTTAGCAATTTTCTTTGGGTCATGGCCTATGTTAAATGCTATTTAACCAGGCTGCTGTACAACCTGAAAGTAAATCTTCCAATCTGTCAAGGTTGAAGACACATTTGCTACAGTTGAAAAGCTGTTACACCATCATTACTTTCCAAAGAGCAGTGCATGCACTTCTTACGTGTTGTAGCACAAGCTCTTCCTTTACACAGCACTGATGTACTGCATACGTCTGGGAATGAAAGTACCACATGCAAGCACAGTACATCAAGAAAGCCCCAGGATACCAATGAAAAACGGGGAGAAGCAGCACACCTCCCTTATGCAAAGACATTTTTAAGAAAAGTAAGTAACTTTTTCTTAAATTATGTCCTTGTGTAATAGCAATGACCCATGGCTGGTTGTGGATAATGCTGGATTTACCCACGGTTGGAGTGGTTTGGTCACCAGGGTGAAGCCTGAGTGACCAAACAAAGCAAACCATGGCTAAATCCATCATTAACCACACGTAGCTGTGAGTTATTGCTATAATAAAGTATTTTAGTTGTTCTTGTATGTGATAAAGTTATTGACGTAAACAGATGTGTTTTTATTTCCTCTTTTCTTCTTTTTTGGTATTAAGAAACAATCATTACAGTGCAAAAAAGAAGAAAAGCTAGACAAAAGTATGTTTCGGTTTATAGACTATTTTTGATTTGCTGAGGTGGGTGTAAAGGTACATGTCATAACATATGTATAGCTGATACTTTTCTCTTATTTCTGCATAGGTGAATGTCTGGATTAAGACCCTTGGCTTGGTCTAAAATTTTAAGTGGAAAAAAGTAAAAATAAAAACACTGAATACAATGAAAAGTTTTCCATTAGCAATAAATGTTTCAGCTCATTTTTCAGGCTGCAAAAGAGGACTATCTTTTTCTCTTACTTTTCCATGGAAGCAAGTGGACAATGGGGCAATAAAAGACAAAAATTAAAGTTATGTGCTCAACATAAGTATGCATCTGTGTTGTCCATTTTCATTCTTCCTCAACTTATGGGTTATGGATCTGACCTCGGATCCGACTTGACCCCATATCACAGACTTATGGATCCAACTCTTGAGCTCCTCCCTCTGCCCATAATGCCCCAGCCATCCTACAATACCTCAGATTGAATTTGCTGCCTTATATATCCTAAGATAGAGAAAGAAAAAGAAATAACAATAAGCTAGGGCTCAAACCTAGAACTAAAGGTTCCAAAATATCAATAGGATCCTTCCAGAAGATGACAAGAAGGGGGAAGAAGGGTAGGGGAATTAAAGAATGAAAATGGACAGCACAGATGCATAGTTATGGTGAGGACATAACTTTACTATCAGATGTTGTCCTTTTCATTCTTCCTCAACATATGAGACAAAGTCCCCAGCTACATAAATCTTGGGTGGCCCTCATGGAACTACATTCCAGAGAACTGACAAACCAAAAGCAGCTCTGCTTCTAGAAGTCAAATCTAGATTGTAATGAGTAATATAGGTATGAGCACTGGACCAGGTAGCTGCTGTGCAAATGTCATCAATGGAAGTTCTAGACCAGAAGGCAGAAGCAGTAGCCATGGATCTAGTTGAATGTGCCTTAGGAGGCGTAGAAAGGGAGAGGCCCTGCTGAGTACAAAAGAAATGCAATCAGTAATCCATTTGGCCAGGGTAACTTAAAAAAAACTGGTGATCCCAGTCTGCTCAGTGAGAAACAAACAAACTGGTCTGTTTTCCTGAAATCTTTTGACCTGTGCAGAAAAGCATAGTTGTGTATGAACATCATTTACTCTCCCTTATTTGAAAAATTATGGAAGAAAACAGGCAAATGAATTGTTTCCTTGACATTCAATTAAAAAGCCACTTTTGGTAAGAAGGAAAGGGTGGTCCATAAGGTAACTCTGTCTTTGTGAAAAACAATTTAAGGGGATTTGGCTTATAGAGCCTGGAGTTCTGTAATTGCTACTAGAAATGTTGTTTTCCAAGACAAACATTTTAAATCAGTTTTGGCTTAAGGTTCAAAGGGTTGTTTTGTCAACCCTTGAGGTACAACTGACAAATCCCAAGGTGGAGATGTATCTTTCTCTGGGTCCTGATTAAGAAGGTACCTTTTATTAAAGCCTTGCACAATTTGGAAGAAGCTAGAGTGGAAGCTTTTTCTCTGGAATTAAAATTTGATGTGGCTGCTAATTGTACTTTGATTGTGGAAAAAATAGCACCTTCTTGAAAAACAAACTAAAAATTCCCAAACCCAAGAAATAGGTGCATTAAAAGGGTCAATTTTCTTCTTGAAAGCCCAAACTGAAAATCTTTTCCATTTACTTTTGTAGATCTTCTTAATAGAAGCTTTCTGGGAAGATAAAAGTATGTGTCGAACTAGACAGGGAAAGCCTGTGCTGTCTAGCTATTAATGGAACTGAAGATGCCATGCAGTTAGTTTGAGACCTGGAATATTGGAATGATAGAAGGTCTGGAATGGGGTCCAGTATCCATTAAGAATAATGAAGATGAGACCAAAGGTAGAGAAACCATACCTGGTGAGGTTAGAAGGGGGCAATGAGGATTACTGAGCTCTTCAAATGACTGGCTTTCTGTAAGAATTTTGGAATCAGAGGTAGTGGTGGCTAAGCATAAAGGAGACCCAAGGCCCAAACGTGGACTACAGCACCCCATGATGGCGCCCCCTGAGGAGGGATTAGAGCAAACTACCTGCTGCACTTGTTGTGGATGGATGCAAAAAGATCACAGCAAAGATGGCTGCAATAATGCAAAATCTTCTCCACCACCGATTGAATGAGAGAGCACTCATGAGGTAACAAAATGGACGTCTGCTGGGTTTGTCTGCTAGAACATTGGATTTCCCTGGAATGCGTTCCCATTAGAAAGCAGGCAGAGGAGACTGCCCACTGACACACTCCAATTACCTCTCGACAAAGGGGTAGAAATGGGTTCCCCTTGTTTGTTGATGTACCAGAACACAGACATGTTATAGGTTGGTATCGCAATAGTTCCTAGATGGAGGATATCTTGAAAGGCCTGCAACACTAATAGAACTCTCATCTCTAGGACATTGATGTGCAAACTGGTCTCCAGGGAGACCATGTGCCTTGAACCATCAGTTCCCAAAAAATGGACCCCCTGCCACCCCGAATGGGAGGCATATGTGGTCACCGTGGCCACTGTTGGAGGAAAAATAAATAGATGCTCCCATGTAAATCTCATCTGACTGAATCCACCAACAAAGATTATTTTTGCATACTCTGGTCAGCTTGATTGGAAAGGATAGAAGATGTTGTAGAATGGACCATGAACAGCTAGAGTTCATTGGAGAACATGCATAAAGTAACATGCCACAGCAACTAACATTATGGCTGCTGCCATCGAACCCAGAGCCTGGAGGAACAGGGTGATGAAGAATCTGTAGAACCTGAAGCTTGACTGTATCCACACAATGCGTAGGCACAGAGGCAATATGACTTGCTGTGTTCAATTTTGCATCAATGAACTCCAGGCTGTGAACTGGTTGCAATTTTGATTTGGAGATATTGACAGAGATGCCTAGTCTTTGAAAAAGTTGGCGCAAATATTCCCTGAAGTGTTCTAAGAGACGTCTGGTTGGGGTGATGAGAAGCCAGGCATTTAACTATGGAAACACCTCGAATCCCCACAATCGCAGGTGAGCTGCCACCACTACCATACACTTGGTGAAAACCCTGTGGGCCGTGGTGAGATCAAAGGACAGGGTTCTGAACTGTTACTGACTGGCCCTGAGCCAGAAGCCCATGTACCTTTGGGAGCCTCTATTCATCTTGATGTGATAGTACATGTCCTGATGATCAACTGAGAGCATGTGCAGTAATGGCAGGATGGACAGAACCGTGACCATTCAGAACTGTGACTTCTTCACAAATAAGTTCAGGTTGCTTTGCTCTAAGATGAGTCTCAAGTCCTCTGTCTTCTTTGGCACTAAAAAGAACCTTGAATGAGTTCAAAATCCTCTTTGGGCTGGTGGAACCTTCTGGATGACTCTCTCATTTAGCAGCTTTTGAAGCTCTAGATCTGCCACTTCACTCTGGCTGGGAGGAATTTTGGCAAGCTTCTTTCTTTTGGTTGGTGAAACCTGGAAAAATGGTACTCTCTCATTTAGCAGCTTTTGAAGCTCTAGATCTGCCACTTCACTCTGGCTGGGAGGAATTTTGGCAAGCTTCTTTCTTTTGGTTGGTGAAACCTGGAAAAATGGTACTCTCTCATTTGGCAGCTTTTGAAGCTCTAGATCTGCCACTTCACTCTGGCTGGGAGGAATTTTGGCAAGCTTCTTTCTTTTGGTTGGTGAAACCTGGAAAAATTGTATAAAATAACCTGTGAATATTATTTTTAGTACCCAAGAATCTTTTGTTATACAAGCCCAAGCATCTGGGTGCAAGGACAAGTGCCGCCCCCCCGACTGCCTCAAGAGATGAGCAGTTGGCATTTCAGGGTTACTGAATGGGTCTATAAAGAAAGGAGTTTCAAAAACCCAGGTTTTGCAGTGTCTTCCATTTAACCTCCCCCCCCCCCGCTCCTGGAGTAGCTGTTTCCATATGGATTCTGGAAAACACCCTGAGATTTATGGATCCACATTTTCTTGCCCCCTCTTTGACTCCGGGAAAAGATCACTGAGGGCAAGAGAAGTGAATCCATACAGCAGACAGGATATTTCCTTCCTCTTCAATGCAGGAAATCATTTCTTTAACAGAAGGGCCCAACAAGGACATTCCATCAAAAGGAGCATTGATGAAAGAAGGCTTGAAGGGCTCCACAAAATCGGATAATCGCATCCAGGCACATTTCCAGAGAACAATGCCTGAACCAGGAGCTTGTGAGGTACCCTCTGCAGCATGGGATATTAACCTCATGGACGCACTGGAAAAGGATAATAGGGTGCCCAGTTGTGAAGATGACCTCTTATAATCCTCCGCAGACATGGACTCGGAGAGGGATTGGAAAGCTCTTTGGTCAAATCCCTCTGCAGTCTTGTCAAATGCACTAAATAACTGAGGGGACCCCAAAGCAAATGTCACTGACGAAATAACGCGCTTCCTAAATCTGTCCAACACCCTCAAATCTCTCTTAGGGGATGAACAGAGGAGCTCTGTTCAGCTAGCTCCTTCTTTGTGGCTGCAGCCACAATCATAGCATCAACAGAGACTCCTTTGCTCCAAAGGGGTCTATCCTTTGGTGGTGCCAAAATTTTATCTGGGCGACGGGGAACTGGTTTGACAGATTCCGGCTCCTTCCATGCTTTATGAGAGACTAGGTCAATAAGCTCATCAGCTGGGGGTGTCACCCAAGATGTAGATGGGCTAGAAACTAAAGCTTCAGAAAAAAATGACTCCTCTGGAGAGGGAGTATCAGAAGACCATCCACCATTTTGCTTAAGTATCTCAAGGATGTTTTCAAATGAGATTTCATCTGGTGGATTGGGGGGACCCTTCCCCTTCCTCAAATTCAGTATCTTATGTGAGATATTCCATGGGGGGAATCTATGTGCCTCCTTTAGCACATTTTCTTATGGGGTAACTTCCTCAGTGAGAAGCTGTCTGGATACTAGTTGGTACCAGCTGTCCCTGAGCAATAGCAGTAATGGGATCAGAGTTCAGACTCACAGATGGAATAGGTTTAGAATCCACGGAGGAGAAACAGATCTGATCTCTTGGACAAGAGAGGGCTCTCTCCATTACCTTGAAAGCAGACAGACCAGGAGAAGCCACAGCCAGCAGCATGGGGGCCAAACCCTCTGAAGCGGTCAAGTGTTGCCCATGCCTGGATCTGTGCCTTGAGGAGAAAGCTGGACTTCAGCTGTCAAGTGTTGAGGATCTGAGGGGCAAGGATGACTCTAACAACAGGAGTAGACCTGGCTCCCCAGATCCAACACCAACACTACAGCTTCAGGACTCATCCCAATCTGAAAGAACAGGTACAGAAATAGGCAGGGAAACTGTCAGAGTTGCAAACCTGGCCATCTTAGGATCCAACACAACTCTCTCGAGGGTCTCAGATCCAAGGGTTCCAAAACCATAGGCTAGACTAGAGAAGGAGCTATGTCTAAATGGGAAGTGGAGGGAGACCTGATGGGAGGCAGAGCTGGAATAACCTCCATTTGGATCTGAGGAACTTCCTCATCATCCTACTCACATCAGCCTTAGAAAGACTTCTGGAGGATCTCACGGAAGAGGTGGTGGACCTAGGCCTTGAGTCTCTTTTTAGAGATGCTTCTGGGTTCAAAGAAAAGGGGAATGAAGCCAATACAATACCAGATCAACTGTAAATCTAGGTGAACAGGTTCGAGAAGACTTGGACACAGAACTGGATTAGAGGACAGAGAATCCAAAAACCTCTCAGGAGACTTCACCAAAATGAAAGATGGATCCGATGATTTAGGATCCGACAAGTTTCTTTTTAAGATCCAAAGAAGGTGGATATGAAGTTCTTTGGATCTTTTAGGGGGCTCCAAGGAAGCCGCAGAGGAAGATGACTTCGGAGATGGACTCTGGAGAGGCCTTAAGGAGGCAGCAATCCTTTCAAAACCAATTTGTTTCTCCTATTCACTATTGCCCTAGAATTAAACATGGCAGAAACAAAACAATTAATGGAAAGATGTGCCACACCTAGACAATAAACACACTCCCTGTGGGCATCAGAATTTGGAATTTTGTACCCACAGGATGTACATTTCTTAAATCCATTTAGTTTCTCTGTCATAATTAGCTAAGAAAAAAATAGACAGAAATACCAGTAAACTTTTTTTTTTTTTTATTGACAAAGGGGGCTACCAACTATGATAGGAAGGATATTCTTACACAGGGTAGGAAGGACAGAATATCAAAGAAAGGAAAGATAGGGACCAACAATGGGATGCTCAAGATTACCAATAAGGTAGAAAATGGGACAAAACCTAACGGGAGAAACACTCGAAAACTAGAAAAAGGTAGAGGATAGCAAAAAGGTAAAGTATATATTTGAGGTCAAAAGAAGTAGAAAACTACTTATAATTTTCACACTAAGGTTTACAAGAGAGGATCCACGTTCCTGCAAAATCACAGCAAACAAGATCTGAGGTATTTTAGGATTGCTGAGGCATTATGGGTACAGGAAGGAGCTCGAGAGTTGGATCCCTAAGTATATCATATACAGCTGTGTCAGATCAAAGGCAGACCCATAAACCATACATTGAGAAAGAATGAAAAGGACAATATCTGATCACTGGTTTCTTCGTGGCTGAAAGTTGATGATTTCTGACAGTATGCAACCAGTTTTAACATCTGTGGGAGAGAAAAGAAAGACAAAAAGAAAAGTTGCCAACTAGTGTAAGCTGATGCACAGGCAAAAACATGCATCTTAGCATGGATAACCTCAATAACAGGTTAACTAGGGCCTGTGTTGGCAGGTGTCTTATTGTCACAAATATCCCTATTTGGTGGGTTAAACTTCATTACAGGAAGATGCACACAGTTGTGTGTGTTTGTATTAAATTAAAAAGTTCTGGGGATGTGTTTGGTTTCTTGTTTGAGGGATTTTAATAAAACAAAAAGTCTTATAAAATGTGGCATAGTTTCCAATGTCGATAAGAAAAGTGTGTAAAGGATTAACCTGGCAAATGTTAATGAGTACATGCATCACAAAATATGGAATAATACATTTTAAAAAGCTGAAAGCCAAAAGACACAAACAAACATTTTAAAAAGCTGTCCTGTATAATAGGTGGAAATAATGAACTTCTTAGCATAATGACACTTTCCACATTATCTTTGAATGCGAATGGTCTCACAGGTATACACAAAAAGGAAAGAACACATAGTAAAAATGCAGTGTGTAAAAAGCAATGCTACAGGAGACAGATTTGGAAATAAATGAGCATGTGAATTTGATGAAGAAATGATTTCAAGAGGGATATTCTGCAGAATATCAGGTACAAAAGAAAAGAGGAGTACTTATATTAATTGCCAGAGGATTTCCAGTAGAGGGGGGAAAAGATAATAATGGCAAACTTTCAGTACTAAGGGGCTACTGGCAAGGGAGGAGGATTACACTGGCATGTATTCGTATTCCACCTAACTGCTATTTTTGAGCTTAAAAAAGTTTTGAAAGAAATAATTAGCTTAAAGCAGGGAATATTACTTACAGGTGGGGAGTGGAATTTGATTTGCAACAATAAGGATGTATCGGGGTCTAGATGGGAAAATATAACGAAAGAGGTTAGATTTCTATAGAAATTTATAAAAATATTTGGTACAAAAGATGTGAATTCAGTAGCAGGAAATCAGACAGAATTTACAAATTAATCCGCAAGGTATAATACCTGGGCTAGACTTGATAAAAATTGTACTTCACAACAGCATGCCCATTTAATTGAGAACTTTAACTGAACTTTGATAACACATCCAATAACTATTTCAGATCATGAGCCAATAATCGCCAAGATAAAAATGCAGGATAATGAAATAAAAGTAAGAAACTGGCATTTCCCCACCAGCCCATTAAAAAGAGAGGAATTTATGGAATGGGTAGTGGAAATTATCCGGGAGTTATGAGGGAAGATAGAAAGTACTCCAGACGTTATAGCTAGTGAGTGGGATAAAATGAAAGTGGAGTTGAAAAATAGGGTAGAAATAAAAGACAAAAAAGACATCTGGTTAAGAAGTAATGAGAATTATTTAGACGGGCTGACAAAGTTTAAGCACTACAAAATAAGGGGAATCTCACAGAGCAAGAGTCGGCACAAACATGAATGGTAAAAAGAAAAGAAAATTAGGTAGTACCTGGATAAAATGCATGAGTTTAGAAAGATTGCTATTAAGCAACTATTTTTTGATAATAACTCCAGAGCACAAAAACTTTTGGCACAGCTTAGGCAACAGAAAGTAGAAATGGTTGTTGCCAAATTTAGGGAGCCCATAAGAAGAAAAATAACCAGAGATCCTGTAGAGGCATTAGAGAGATTTCAGGCATGTTAGGAAAATTTGTATAAAGCAGAGAAGTGTGGAAATCAAGAAAAAGCACAAATGGAAATATTTATGGAAAATTTAAATATGCCAAGGTTAGAGAGAGATGAAGCTCAACAACCAACTATTACTACAGCAAGAAAAGATATAAAAATGATGATGTATAACCAGTCTACAGGGAAGTCTCCAATAGCACAGAGTATTCCAGTGGAAGTCTGGAAATTAGGAAGGAAGAAAGTGATACAAATCTGTAAGTATTTGTTCAACATATTTTAAAAGTAGAGGAAGCACCAACATCCTGGAAAAAAGCTGTGGTGGCTGTAATACCTAAAGATAGTAAAGACCCTTCTGATGCAGCTAGAAAATCAAACTCTGATAACATCACAGCAGGATAGAGCAGTGGAGCCCCAAATTAAAGGAGACACCAGTGCAGCAGGAAATATCTGTACAGTTGCCATATGAAGATACTTTGGACCCTTTCACAGGAAACCAGTACAAAAGTTCAGTTGGAGCTGCACAGCAAGGGAAGGAACAAGAAACTGTGGCAATTCTGGCACAGTCAATGTTGTGGAGTGATAGGCCAGTGAGTTCCCATATGAAAGAGCAATGGATGACACAGAATGAAACTGAACATAATGCGGTACAGGAAGATGATCTGGAACTTTCTTGGAGAACAAAGAATGTGCCCCCAGTATAGAAGAAAATTATCTAAGAGAAGAGTTGCTCGATTTAACAGAGATGGACAGACAAATTAAGATCAATAAAAGAAAGACTACAGAAAGTCAATAAAACCTAAACAGTTAGAAGTTTGGTAAAACAAATGAACACAGTAACTAGGACTGTTCAAAGAGGTTCATGCAACACAACAGAAGTAAATCAGATATATTACTGTGCAGCAAAATTAATAACAGATGAAGTCTTACCACAAAAACACAGGGCAGTAAGGGAAATGAAGGGAAGAAATCAAATGCCATCATGGAAGTACTGAATAGAGAAAACTATAAAGCAATTAAGACAAGAAATGTTACTGATAGAAGAGTACAGAAGAGGGAACAGATCAACAAAAATACTTAGAAATATAGAGGTGATAAACACAATGAGCAGTATCAGAACACATCAGGATCTATTGTGCACTATCGCAAATAATAAACAAAAAATAGCAGAGGCAGATAAATATAAAGGAAAAGTACAAAATAAGCACTTTATTAATAACCCCAAAAAGTTTTATAAAGAATTGGGAAATGAGGTAAAAGGAAGTGAAACACTGCCAAAAAAAGAAGAAATTGATACATTTTGGAGAAATATCTATAAAGATTCTGTGGAACATAAAGATGCTGAATGTATAGAAGAAGTAAAAGAAAGAATAAAAAGGTCAAATGTACAGGATATGAAATGTGATGAAGTAACAGCCAGAGAGATTGAAACAAAGTTAAGAAAAGCTTCTAATTTGAAAACCCCAGGCCCAGATGCAGTAACTTATGTCTGGCTACAAGTATTAACATCTTTACATGAAGATTTAGCCATGAGCAAGAACTATTTATATGCATACCCCAAACCGACACCAACCTGGTTAACAACAGGAAAAGCAATACTCCTACTTAATAGCAGACCTGAAAGCTATCCTAAAAATTATAGACCAATAACTTGCCTTCTGATAACATATAAACTATTAAAAATACACTCACAGACACTTGAAAGCACAGGAATGCTACACCGAGGCACGGAATAATTCCCCAAAAGTTTATTATTGTTAGCACTTTCGTCTTGAGCAGTGACAAGACTTCTTCAGACAAAAGTAATACACAAATGAACAGTTTTTAAATCCACATAGAACATGACATCATCAAGCAATTAAACTTTTTAGAGACATGTTAGTTACCAAACCTTACAAAACCTGCACCCATAATAAAAAAAAAAAAACTAGCAAACATTTTTATATTCCAATTGTAAAAATGGTAATCATAAATGTAAAATAAAAATAAAATAAAAAATGTATATGTAAAAAAAAAAAATATATATATATATATATATATATATATATATCTATATCTATATATATGTATATATATACACACAATTTCTATAAATCCACTGCCTACCTGCATAATGCTTTTAACTTTAAAATACAACCAATAGAAGCTAATTCGTTCAGCCCGGGCCAACCAATTGCTTTTAACCGGAGAATCCAGTACAGTTCCTTTCCCTCTAGCCACAGTAGCCATGGGCCACCCCCTACAGTTAGGTTTCACCTGCTCAATCACAATAAATTTGAAATCATGTTCAGGCAGTTCCGCAACATGACAGTATAAAGCATTAGTCATTTTTTTCTTTTTGATGTCATAGGTGTGTTTATAGATGCGGATTCTCAGTTTCCGCTCAGTTTTTCCAATATAAAAAGCTGGACAACATTGGCATAATGCCCCATAAACCACACCAGAGCTATTACAATTGCATCTCCCATTGATTTTCAACAAGTAGCCATTCAAGTTAACAGTTCACCTGTATTAATATGTGAACAAAAGTGGCAACAACCACACCTAGACATCTGATGAACCCTACTATTATTTAAAGTATTGGTATTAACAGGTACTTCCACCAAATCTTTCAAATTATTCCCTCTTTTATAAACAACTAGGGGTTTAAAACAAATTTTTGATCTCATTATATGGTCTTCAGTCAAAACAGGCCAATTTTTAAATAAAATGTTCCTGATAGAACTAGAGTCCACAGTAAATCTAGTAATAAAAGACAATCTAAAATTCACTTCAGTTTCAGTATTCATATTCCCACCATTCATTGTAATAACAACTGTTTGATTGATATCAGTTGGGGTCCCAGTACCCAAAATGGGGTTCTAAAACCTTCAGTGCGCTTTTTAACCACTTCCGACTTGATATCATTCACAAAAACCCATGGATACACTCTTTTAATAAACATCTCTACTAGGAAGGCACATTCCCTTAAAAAATCATCATAGAGACCATTTTTGCAGCCCTGACGAATTGCCCATTTACAACTGCTTTTTTCTGAGTCAGGGGGTGACAAAGTACAGTTTTGTACCTACCATAAATGTAGATGTTCGAGGATTCCATTGCTGCAGTCCTTACTATTGGGTATAGTCCGCATCCAGTCATACCAGAGAGTACTAATGCGCATGACCGGGCGCACATCCTCAGTCTTTTCTTGCCCCAGATGTCAGAAGACCCTAAAAGACAAGGCCCAAAATACCTGCACCAAAACATGAACAATATATATAAAATATAAGCAGGTAAACTCACCCACACAACCACCCCAACACAGAGGGGAAGGAGGGAGGAGTAATTGGGCAGCAATGGAATCCTCAACATCTACATTTATGGTAGGTACAAAACTGTACTATGTTCTTCGCTTTCCATTGCTGCAGTCCGTAGAATCCCAAAGCAGAGGTAAGGGAGGCTGGCAAATCAGAAAGAAGCAGGAGCTGACAACATGCCTTGCAAAACAGCTGTGGCAAAACCAGCCCTAGACTTAGAGTAGATAGGAAGGTGATAATGCTTAGAGAAAGTATGCACTGAACTCCAAGTAGCTGCTTCCAAAATATCCTTAGTGGCCAGAAATGCTGTTGAAGTGGCAGTAGCCCTAGTGGAATGAGGCCTAATCCCAGCTGGAACCTCCTTGCCATGATGGGAATAACAAAATGCAATGCAAAAGCCAATCCACCTAGAAATAGTTTGTTTTGACACAGGCTTGCCCTCTTGAACTCAAAGAAAAAGAAAAAAACACCTCCTGAGACTGCCTAAAATCCTTAGTCCTGCTTAAGTAATAACGCAATTGCCTGTGTACATCTAAAGTATGCAAAATCTTTTCCCTTTATTTTTGGGGGCTGGGTAAAAAGTAGGCGAATGTATAGTTTGGTTTTAAACCACACCAGAAACCACCTTAGGCATAAAGGAAGGATTAGTAATGATACCCTATCCTTATGGAAAATCAAAAGGGCTCGACTGCCATAAGGGCCTGCAACTCAGACACCCTTCTTGCAGAAGTAATAGCCAACAAAAGCAGTCTTCCATGACAAATATTTCAATTCAGCAGTAGCTCAAAAGGTTGTAGAGTAAGTTTTTCCAACACAAAATTGAGATCCCAAGCAGGAGTAGGAGCTCGGGGTCTTATATTTTTGCCCCTCTAAGAAACTGCTTGAACAAAGGATGCGAAAATAATGGTGGGTCACAATCATAGTGAGCTGAGATTGCTGCAGCATGAATCTTAATGGAAGAGAAGGACAGACCCTTGTCCAGTAACTCAGTAAGATATTGAAGAGCCATACTCAAATTAGGCTCAGAAATCTCCAAATTCTTTGCTTTACTCCAAAATAAAAATCTCTTCCATTTTGCTGCGACCTTTCCTCGTACTAGGTCTTCTAGCTCTCCATAATCACATTTAAAACTTGTCGAGGAAGTTGAGACCTGCTGTGTTTCAACACAGAATATGCCAGGCTGTCAGATGAAGAGAGTGAAGCTTGACATTGAGCAGATGACCGCCCTGCTGGGATAACAGATGTGGAATCAAAGGTTAAGGCCATGGAGGCTTTACCAGACTCAGAGTAGAGGGTACCAGTGTTGCCGAGGCCAAGCTGGAGCTATCAAAATCATCCTTGGCCTGTCCTGTCTGACCTTTAACAGTACCTTTGGAAGAAGAGGCAGAGGCGCAAAGGCATACACATGAAGGTTTGTCCAACTGAAAGACAGAGCATCCACTTTCCAAGCTGTGTGATGAAACCCCTTTGTGCAAAACTGTGGCAGCTGGTGGTTTAGTGGAGAAGCGAACAGATCTATGTCTGGAGTTCCCCATGACACTGTCAATTTCTGAAATACATGAAGATCCAGTTTCCACTTGTGGGGATCCATGATTTGTCTGCTTAACACATCTGCTAAGGAGTTCTGTGCTCCTGGCAGAAACCTTGCCTGAAGAGTTAGGTGCCATAAAATCATTGGTTGCCAGCATAGAGGAAAAGAATCTGTTCCCCGTTGTTAGTTGAAGTACCACATGACAGTTGTGTTGTCTGTTAGAATCAACACCTGCCCTGGAAGAAGTAACTCCTTGAAAGCCAGTAATGCGAACTGGACTGCTAACATCTCCTTCATGTTGACATGTAGATGCTGTAGTCTGGCAGGCCACTTGTCTTGTATCCACTTTCCAGTTAGATGAGCTCCCAAGCAATGTCCGAGGCATCTGTTGGTAAAATTTGACTCGCCTCTGGCCGGGTCACAGAGAGTCCCTTGTTTAGGTGACATTCCTGAGCCCACCACAAAAATTCTCTTTGAAGGCAAGGTATTATTTGAATGACAGTGTCTAAATCCTGGCAGTGCTGTGTCCATACATTTTTGAGATACCATTGTAACTTCCTCATATGCAGTTTGGCATTGGGAAGCACCAGAATACAAGATGCCATGAACCCTAATGCTTGAAGGACTGTCTCTGCAGTCAGCACGGACTGATGAGATAGTTGATGGAAGTAAAGTGATAGACTCTTTTGTTTGTCCGGGGTTAAAAAGGCCATCTGGGCTGCTGTATTCAGTCTCACACCCAGAAAGCACATGTCTTGAGAGGGTACTAGACTGGACTTTATTTCGTTCACAGAATACCCTAGGCATCTTAGCACTGCTATAAGATATTCCAGATGCTGTAGAAGGTCTTCCTTTTCTTGAGCCAGAATCAGGCAGTCGCCTAAATAAGGATAGATTTGAAGTCCTTGTAGCCTGAAGGAAGCTATCACTGGAGCCAGAACCTTTGTGAATACTCGTAGATAAGCCAAAGGGCAATGCAGAGAACTGATAATGAGAATCTCCAGCTTGAAACCGCAGATACTTCCTGTAACTTAGCCTGATAGGCACATGAAGGTAAGCTTCCTTGAGATCTAAAGTTACCATCCAGTGATCTTTGCCCAGCAGGGATGAAAGCTGTTGTAACGTCAACATCTTGAACTTGGGAATGTCCAGAGAAGTGTTGAGGAGAGATAAATCCAAAAGCAGTCTCCACGTGTTCCCCTTCTTTGGTACTAGGAACATGCGAGAATAAAATCCTAGGCCCCTTTCTGATACAGGGACTGGCTGAATGGCCCCCATTTGGAGTAACTGAGAAACTTGCTTGTGAGCCTCTTTTCTTTGTGGAGGAGGAACGTCTGGCATGCCTTTGAAAGGGGGCATTGTATGGAAATAAAATCTGTCTTGAGTAATTAAATCCCAATTTTCTTTGAAAAGAGACAGTCGCCCTTCCTCAAAGGAGCTGCCAGACGGGAATCTACTGGCAGCTGAAAAAGCAGGTCATTGGGTCTGTTTACGAAAGGACTGACCCCTGCCCTCACCAGAAGTCTGAGCAGGTGGACTCCTGTTCTAGGCCTGAAAGAACCTTGAGCCCTGCCCCTACCACGCCTAGACCTACCCCTAGACTGGGAATCATAAGCAGGATATGTCCACCCCTTAGCAGGCCAATTTCTACTAAACTTCGGTGGCTGTACCTGCAAAAAATCTTTAACAGTTTGCATAGACTTAGCTTTGTCCTCCATTTTCTTTAAAACTGCTTCCACAGGCGAACCAAACAACACATCAGACTGTAAAGGAGCATCCAAAATCCTTGTCTTAACATGCTCAGCCAAATTTTGATCCCTCAACCAGGCATGCCTGCGAAGAACAGAACTAGTGGCAGCCACCCTCGAGGAGGCCTGCACAGCATCAAAACCACACTGCAAAGAATGCTTGCCCACTTGTTCAGACACATAAACTAAATCCAGCAAGTCTTTACAATCAATACCTTCCGCCAAAGCATCCACCTTAGATTTCAATTGTGAAAGGAGATAATTTTGATATTTCAGCATGTGAAACTGACAATTCAATGCTCTCATGGCTAGAGTGGAAGAAGTATACACTTTCTTACCCCACCTATCTAACCTCGTTTCCTCTTTGTCAGTGGGAACAGGATTTTTAACCACAGAGGCCTTAACACCTTTAGGCCCCTGAGAAACAGTTTCTGGGTCCGCCTAGGACTCTTAAACAAATACTTATGAGCTTCGGCACCCTATAGTACCTATCAGGTTTAACAGGAGCAGGAGGCAAAGAATCAGGTTCAGGAAGCCTCTGCAAAAACATCTTCCACCACATTCAACACAGGAGGTATAGCTAAGGGCCTATGCTGGGGTAAAACAAGAATTCCCTAAGCCTCTTCCTGGAATCAGAGTAATCCTGGCCTTCCCATTTAAAGTGCTCCCTCATGGAATGCAGAGTCTCTGAAAATGAAAAATCCTCAGGAGGAGAAGGAGTGGCATCATCCACATCAGAATCAGAATAATGAGGATACTCCTGCAAATCTTCCGCAGAAGACTCAGAAGCCCCTGAACCCTGTTCAAAACTGTCAAACTCTGGTTCCACCCTAGGCCTCTTATCAGGAGGGCCCATAGAACCTCTAATCATAGTAATCAAATCTTCTGCCATTTTAAGCATATGTTTCTTAGGTACAGAACTCGAAGGCTAGGAGAAGCCCCTACTGAAGCTGAAGTTGGCCTACCTCTAAAAGAAGTTTTGGCAACAGAAGGAGAGGCTCTAACTACTTTGGGAAGAGAGGGAAGAATAGTTACCTGAGAAGCCCTCAGCCTGGCCTGCCTCCTGAGAGGGTACATCCTGTAACAGTAAAGTTTCTGCCTGAGACTCCATAGAAACTGCTGGCAAAACCTCTGGCTCCACTGAGCCACCTAAAGAACCGACGGACTGCCGGTTCATCAACCCTAGGCTTCGCTGTTTTGTCCTTGGCTTCTTGGGCCAAGCGCCGGGTCGAGCATCCGACGGCATTTTATAATTGCAACGCTTCCCAAACACTAATCTGGCACAGTCTAACCTCCTCTTAATAGTGCGTTTGTTAAACCTAGCACAAGAGTGGCAACCAACAACGCTAAACAAGGTATACACAATGTATGGTAATCCCTATGAGGTATTTGTTTCCCACAAGAAATACAGTTATTCACTTTTTCTGACATCCGTTAAATACTGAGGCAAGAAAAACCAAATGTTGAAATATTTCAGAACGCCAACCTGCACAAACTGCTTCTGCATCGACCACGCCGCAAAAGACTGAGGATGTCTGACCGACGTCAGCCTTATACTCTGGTATTCGGGCCGACTGGATGCGGACTATACCCAATAGTAAGGACTGCAGCAATGGAAAACGAAGAACATCTAGTAAAATGCAAAAAAGCATTTGAGTAAGTAGGTTTCCTGAAAATGGTAGAAATATATCTACCACTGATCCGGTCTTTGACCAATTTAACAGCTAAATAATTTATATCATCATCATCATGTAAAACGTGTAAATTTCAAGAAGCCAGTAGTTGCATTAATGTACTGAAAAAAGGCATCATCCAAATACCTCAGATATAATTCACAAAATTGAAACAAGGGATGACTGAATACGAATCTATGTTCCCATTCGCACATGATGTTGACGTATAATGGCCCACAGGCTGCCCCCATAGCTACCCCTCTGACTGGCAAAAATAGTTGTTCATCAAAAATAATATAATTGTTAAGTACAGTCAAATACTCCTGAAAGCAATCTAACCTCACATCATGCGGAATAGAAGAAAACTAGTCTTTGGCATTAATGGTCAAAAAAGTATAGGATGAATCAAATTTTAACCTGTTACATTTGCCAAAAAAATCCCAAGAATCAATACAGAAGTGCGATTCTTGTTTCAATAATTCCTTTAATTTAATATCTAAGAATTTTGCAATTGCCGAGGTTATCGAGTTACGTGCATCCACAATTGGGCGCATGGGGGGGGGTCAGCCAAATCTGTGTGCAGTTTGAGTAACCCAAAAATAGTTGGAACAACAGGAAAATTGACTTTCAAAAATTTAACTCAACTAAGGTAATACGTTGGTCACGTAGCATGCCGCTAAGCTGGGAAGAGATTCTATCACATGCCACATTCAACTCACTTCTGGAAACTTGTCTGTATGTATCACTGAAAAAAATGGCATACATCCTGTTCATACAGTCATGCGAATCCATGATTACGATCCCCCCACCCTTGTCAGGTTGCATAATCCTGAATTTCAACTGCCTGAGACCCCTAAGCAATTGCTCCTGTACCTATCTTGTAATAATTGCCTCAGGTCCACTTCACACATTTTTTCAAAAAGAGCCAACGTTAGGTGTACACACACTGGAAACCTAGAACTGGTCCCGATCATCAACATCATGATTATTAAATAAAATATGCAAATTCATTTTCCTGACAAAGTTTTAAATCCAGTAGTGTAGTTACTATATCTGCCCTGGCCTGAGGTACAAAAGTGAACCCTTTCAAAAATAAATTAGCAATATCAGATGCAAATTCAAGAACACTTTAATTAAAATATTTGAAGTCCCCTGTTTCATTCACTATAATGTTCGGCAAACTTGGAGACATATCCATGTCAACACTACTCACAGTTTCAGACCTAAGTTTAGGATTCCTCCATGTTAGGGTGTGGGGGGGGGGTTGATGTATCAACAAGTCCAGTTGTTGTACAAAATTATCCACTAAAACAGGTAGAGACAAAGGAGTAGTTACCTCCGAAGTTGATTCCGGCCCCAAGCATAATTCTGCCCTTGAAACACTGTTTGCTGACGGTTCGGGTAATTCCGATAATTCGTTTTGAAATTGGAGTTCTGGGGGCAGCCATACTTCTGCTCCCTCTCTCTTATCCTCTCGGAGCAAAGTAGCTTATGCTGATCTAAAGGGGCGTGCGCATCCTGTCCTGACCCTTCATGAATATTTACGTTTTCACCAATTACGACATTGTTATTAATAGAAGTAGAAGGTTGCTGGCCCCAAGCTTGCTTATTAGGAGGCAAAGGATACGCCCTTTTTGATGTATATTCATTGAAGTCCCTTTCCAGTTTCCTCAGTGTATGGGCTTTTATGTTCACAATATGATGATCTATACTTTTAAAAATCTGGTTATATTCCACCTGATACTGTTGGAAAAGTAAATTAGTGGTAATAACAGTATCCAGTTCCTTCACATCTTGAGTCAATTTAGCCACCAATTTACCACTGTGTTTAACCAAGACCTCCAAGTATTCACAACCCACAACCATGCCGGTCAAATAGCATTAATAATTCATGACGTAAGGTGGAGTCCCTTGTGATACCTGTCAGAAACCTCCACATCATACGCAACCCCTTGGGAACCTGGTTGCGTTTAATGCATTCCAAAAGGTATGCATTTTCTGCCTGGAGTTTCCGTAACTTCAATTGCTTGTCGGAATACAGTTCAAGGCTGTTTTTTAATGTCCTATGAACTTGTGGTACCACGGTTTGAGAAAATATAATGCCTTGTTGCAGCTACTCTTGCAAAATAGTGCTCCCAGATAAAACATTCACTGAAGATACAGGATGAATTGAACCATCACTCTGACCAGGAACAATCGAGTTAATCGATTATGACCATTCCTAAAATCCTGACTAGCAGGTCCAGTAGAACTCAACCCCACAGAAAAACATTGTTGCATTTCTGCTGCTAATAAGGCCACTTTGAATGTTAGCTGCTGAATAAGGCAAGTGAGTTCACCAGATGTCCTGTTAGAGTTGGATGCCTCATTATTCAAAAAAAGTAAAGGCGAAGGGGAAAAACATCCAGACGCCATCCGTGTAAGCCAAAACGAACCTCCAAAAAAGACAATCACAGACACTTGAAAGCAAAGGAATGCTACACCGAGGCATGGAATAATTCCCCAAATTTTATTAATGTAATACACAAATGAACAGTTTTTAAATCCACACAGGACATGACATCATCAACCAATTAACCTTTTTAAAGAGACATGTTAGTTACCAAACCTTACAAAACCTGCAACCATAAGGTTTTTTGTGCAACATTATTTTGTTTTGTTTTTTTTGTTTTTTTGTTTATGGTTTAAGGTTTGGTAACTAACATGTCTCTTTAAAAAGTTTAATTGGTTGATGATGTCATGTCCTGTGTGGATTTAAAAACTATTCATTTGTATATTACTTTTGTCTGAAGAAGTCTTGTCACTGCTCAAGACAAAAGCGCTAACAATAATAAACTTTTGGGAAATTATTCCGTGCCTTAGTGTAGCATTCCTGTGCTTTCAACATATAAACTATACACTGAAACTGAAGACAACAGAGTTTATAGTCATTTAGAAGAAAACAACCATGACAATAGAACAAAAGGGTAACAAAAGAAAGCCATATGGAACAAAGGATTATTTGCTGTTAAAGTCATAATAGAGACCTGGAAAAAGGTGAAGAATCTAAGTATGGCATGGATAGACTACAAAAAAGCATCTGACAGTATTCCACATTCATGGATAACAGAGTGCTTAAAAATGTATAAGATACACCCTACACTGATAAACTACATTACAGTGACCATGAAACAGTGGCAGACCACTTTGCAGTTAACCCATGATAAAGGACAAATTATTATTCCCTGGATAAAAATTCAAAGAGGAATATTCCAGGGTGACTCTGTCACAACTGCTCTTTTGTCCTGCCCTTAACCCATTAAACTGTCTGTTTAACAGATTAGGTCATGGCTATAATTTGGCTCCCAGAAAACAACAAAGTGTAAAGACTTCTCATCATCTTTTTTGGATGACTTAAAACTGTATAGTTCATCAGAAAAGGAACTGAAAGCACAACTGCAAGTGGTCAAAACTTTTTTCAGATGACATAAGAATGTCATTTGGTCTTGGTAAATGTGCAAAAGCAACCTTTAAAGCAGGAAAGTTACAGAACCAAGAAAACATCAGCCTGGGACAGGAATGTGATATAAAAGAGCTTGAGTAAAAGGGGGTTGTATAAATATTTTGGAATTGATAAAGGATCAACACTAAAACATGAACAAATGCAAACAAAACTTAGGAAGGAATATTTTAGAAGACTAAAATTATTACTGAAAACATGGCTGATATCTAGGAAAAAGTCCAAGCTATAAACCCATTTGCTCTTCCTACCCTTACAGTTTTGGATGACTGAATTCCCCAAAAGGCATCCGATTGGCTCAACAGGAAAACAAGAAGGATGCTTCATGCCCATCAAATGATTGATAAAAAATCAATGTATACCAAGGCTACATTTTCTACATTCTGAAGGAGGTATGGACCTCCTTGAAACTGATTACATGTATGATCTGCAATCGTAGGGGCTGCATATATATCTGCTGACCACACAAGACTCTAACATAGCAAAAGTTTTAAAACATGAGGAGAAGAAGTCTAAGATGACTTCCCTGCTTAGTTTAGTAGAAGAATATCAGTGTCAAGTGGGAATGGAAATCAAACCAGTAGTAGATAAAAATCAGGCAGCAGACTGAATGTGCCAAAAAACAAAAGAAAGAATATAAGGTGAAGGATCAGCCAAGAAGAAAAGAAATGTGGAAAATGCATAAATATAGTAGTAAGTATAGAAAACTCTTGGAACAACCTCATGTTGATCAGGATCAAACACAGGAATGGTTAAGGAGAGGTGAATTTAAACCAAAAGACAAAAGGTTAATATTGGTGGGCTAAGACAGTGGACTGCATACACGTTGGTTTACAAAGTCCATTAAACACGTGGGAGAAACAGACAAATGTAGGTTTTTATAAAAGAGAACTGGAAACAGTTGCACATCTTGTTGATGATTGTTCAAAGGTTCATAGGTTCATACTAGGCTATCTGCCCAAGTGCATTTATAAGCCTAGCCCATAGTTATTTGGCTTTCGCCACCCCTTTAGTTTGAATAAAACTATGCCTATTATTTTGCTGTGCCTCTGTCAAGCAGTGACACTGAAGTAATCCCTGGGGTATATCTGTGATCTCCCATCCATTGGTCAAGATTCCTCTTGAACAAGGCCAGCGAGGTGCTCTGCCTCACATGTACCGGGATTTTGTTCCACAGCATAGGGAGTCTCTGGGTGATGAATCTGTCCCTCCAGCATGTTCTATTAATAACCGTGTCAAGGTTTAAGTCTCCCGCCCTTGTGGTTCTGAGGGATCTAGATTTTTTGAGGTGAAGCATATTCATCAAATCAGGTTTTGACATGGCCTTATATGTCAGGCACAGGTCACCTCTGAGCAAGCGGTATGAGACTGAATAGAGCTGGAGTTCTTTCAGTCGGGCAACATAAGACATATTTTTGAGACCCTTTATCCTTTTGGTGAGGAACATTTGGGGCCTTTCCAGCTGCTGCAGGTGTCGGGTCAGATACATTCCGAATGGGGCATTGTACTCAATCATAGGTCTAAAGAGTACAGGGGGACGATGACCTCCCTTGATCTAGATGTGAATCCCTTCATGATCAGGTGGGCAATGTAGAAGGTTTTCCTAACTAATTTAGCAACATGAGTGTCAAACGAAAGGCTACTGTCAACCTGGGTCCCCAGATCCCTAATGACTTCTTCTGTGCTCAGTGGATTGCCACCTATATGGTAGCTAGGGGTAACCTTGTTTTTCCCGAAGGGTATGACTATGCATTTCTTGGCATTTAACTTTAGGCCATGGCTCTGGCACCAGTTATCCGTTTCTGTGAGGCCCTTCTGAAGGATATCTGTGTCAGATGTGTTTTCGACTATGGCCCAGTTTGCAGTCATCTGCAAACTTTGTCAGCCATAACCCTCCTGCGCTGGCTTGTACATCAGCAAAGTAGATGCCGAACAAGAGTGGACCCAGGACTGAGCCCTGTGGGACACCACTTGTGACAGGCTTTGAGTCTGACATGGCTCCAGCAACTCTGACCCTGTGGGTTCTGTCACTTAGCCAGTTTGCAACCCATCTTGTGATGTATGGGTTTACATTCAAGCTGATGAGTTTTTCGATGATACCTGAGTGGGGTATTGTGTTGAAGGCCTTTGCCAGGTCAAGGCAGGCTGTATGGACTGCCTTTCCCTCATCAATGGCCTTGGTGACTGTCTCGAAAAAGTCAACCAAGTTTAAAAGGCATGATCTGCCTTTGACAAAGCCAAACTGGGTTGGATCCAAAGTCTGCAAGTTCCCTATGTCTTTATTTATGAGTTCCATTATGATCCTCTCCATGGCTTTGCAGATAAGGCTTGTCAAGCTAATGGGACGGTAATTTCCAGGGTCGGTGGAGGCACCGCCCTTGTGAAGTGGGACCACAGTCGCCGGCGCCACTCCTTGGACGTATCCTGAGGTGAGGCTAAGATTAAACAGCTGTCCTAACTGCGGGTTTAATTCCTCATTGAGTTCGTGGAGCACACAGCCGGGGACACCATCCGGTCCCATGGATGCTGTGTATTTTGCTTTGGAGAGAGCAGTTCGCACCTGGGCGTGGGAGGTGTTTGGGGGCTACAATCCTCTGGTATAGATATCTCTCCTTTTGGCGGGGGGGGGGGGAGAAGTTTGCATTGAACCTGTCAGCCAGTATGTTGGCAATGTGTGTAGGTTCAGTAATCTTCACATCATTTTGAACTAATTCTGAGCATATCTGGGAGTTTCCTCCTAGGTTTCTAACATAGCTAAAGAAGGCCTTATGATTGTCTTTTGAGTCCTTGGCGATTTTTCTCTCAAAATTTGCCTTGGATGATTTTATGAGGGCTCTTAGTTTTTTACTTATAATGATCAAAGGTGTCTTACCTTTCCAGGATTTTGCTCTATCTTGTAGTAGCTTCCTCCTTTTGTTGTAGAGCTTGTTTATGGCTTGTTTATGTGACATACTAATGCCAGAGGACTGTATAATGAAAGGCATACTAATGTGGCAAGATTGTTGCACTGGAGACTGCGCAAACATTATAATATTGAAGTAGCTGAAAAGCATTGGAAACACGAGCCACAAGGCATTAAAGAAAATGAAGTTTATATCACATGGGATCACCCATTACCAACAGTTCAAAAAACAGATGTGAGAAATCCAGATATAGTGGTCCATGAAAAGAAGACAGAAGCAGTATTGATCATTGAAACTGCTACGCCCAGTGACAAGGGTCTTGCATGCAGAGAGACAGTCATAAAATGCCAGGATTTGCATTTAGAAATTAGTGCAATGTGGAAGATGGTTACCCAGATAGTTCCAAGAGTGGTAGCAACAGGTCTTATAAGAAAGACTTTACAGTCATACTTAGATACGTTTCTGATACATGTAACACCATAAGAGTTGCAGAAAGAGTTAACAATGGACACATTGTGGGTGCTGCAAACAGCAGTTCTGGCTAACATCAAAGACTGAAACAATACTAATTTCATGAACTTTAATCATACGTTGACTTAGAAATGGGGTCCATTCCTGTCATGGTATCAGAAACCCAAAAGACTTTTAGAAATATGTGATGGGGAAGAAAGAGGTAACTAGGAGCATATGTTTTAGGAGTGCAATGAGTTGGCAGACTTTAAAATACTGGTTAGGCAGACTGTGTTTAAAAAAATACTTTAATAAAACAGAACAAATATAAAAAAAATAAGCACTTTCATACTCACACACAGCACTTCATCAGGTCAGATCTGATAAAGTATTATGTGTGAGTACAAAAGCGCTTTTTTATATTTGTTCTGTTTTATTAAAGTATTTTTACACATAATCTGCCTAACCAGTATTTTATTTATTACATTTATATGTTTTTCAAAGAAACTGGTTTTGCTCCATCTATTTCATTTTATCAGAGACTTTAAAAGCTCCCTGCACAGAATCTGTCAGGAATACTGGGTAAGCAAATGAGTGTAAGTAAAAAAATGCTTTTTTGAGCTGGGATACAGGATTTGAATTGCCTATACTCTATAAGGCCTTGTTAAGTTTAATTCTGGTGGCTACCAAAACAGTAATTACTAGAAAATGGAAATCAAAATTTAAAGCAACTACACTTGAAGTAGTAAGTATTGTAACAGAGATAAAAGAACTGGAAGTGGGATCTTTAGAAAAGGGTAGGAGAAAATTACATTGAAAAATGGAAATTATGAGAACAATACATGCAGAAAAATGTTTTGGAGGAGGAATGAGGTTTAAGAGAAAGCAGCAATTGAATAATTTATGTAATTTTGCTTAGATTATACATCACGGATACTGTTATATCTTCTATTCTATTTGTAAATATGAACGTCTTAATATGATTTACTTACTTTTATATAAATGTAACTTTGCCTATGTCACAAGTGATAATTCAATAAAGGTGTCAAAACAAAAAAAATCAACAGAAGGCATTTTTTGTTGTTTAGATTGAATAATTGAAAGCATTGGCACTTTGTATATACTTTTTTTTTTTTTTTTTCTGATAGTAGTCTGAGTAGTTATTTTCTTTGTTTTTTTTATATATTTTGTCCTAATTATTACAATGCTTATATGATCTCTGTTATTTCATACCTGCTGATATATCTAATTAGTGGTTGTGATATATAAAATTGAAATAAAGAATATTTGAAAAAAAACAGAAGGCATTTTTATAACTTCACATGCAAAAAACATTTTGTACTGGGGAATATATGGGGAACTAACACTGCAATAATCTACTCAGTCTGCACACAAAGCAGCAATTCAAATAAGTTACATTTCAGAATGAGCTACAGAAACAACTACAGCTCCTCTAGTCAAACGAAAAATATATCAGCTTTAATTCTCATGGACTTAATATTTTAAGTTTTTCGTAATGTCCTTATACAGTATCTCAAAAGGTACAGCACTGGATCATAGCTGCAAACAGGTTTATGCATCTCTGGGAACCAAGATGACTTGAGATGTGCAGATGGTAAAAAGCAGCAAGTGAAAGCTGACTATCATGTCAATATTTGAGTACAGGCTTACCACAAGAACTGCTGATGAGCCATTCGGCCTGGACAGCTGAATAGACATATCATGGAAAAGTCTTCCAATCCGATTGATCACATCATCTATATATCTGCAATCAAGCACATAAACATCATTAGCTGAGTGAAAGAAGTGCTGTTAGATGTCTTCATCACATCTTTGTTGTGCTGCTTCAAAGCAGAAAAACAACTTTTCAGAAATGCATCTACATGCACTATGTTATCAGATGGTAAATAAAATGCCATTACATCGCTTTCAAAGTAGCAACTAATATAAACAGTAATATGAGGCAATGACAGCACCATCACCCACATCCTTTTAATTTACATCTGAAAGTACTCATTCTAATTTGCTGCACGATGTATAGTTTTACAATTTGAATTTAATTTTAGTTTATAAAATTTAAATACCTGAGTAAGAAAATTCCTAAATTCCACAATTTTATTTTTTCTAAATATTTTGAAACATCCATCAACAGGCACATATGATGGTAGCAGAAGTATACAATGCAGTCTCCTTTATATATTAGATACTTAGATGATGTAGCATATAAAATTACCTACTGCTACGACATCATGAGATAAGTGACAGCGAAACCCAGACAACACCATTCCACTTCAAATTTGTTATACTCCCAAGTCAAAGTCAGCTGACAACTGTTAATGGTGATGACATTTTGCCAGGTTTGTTTACCTTTTCAGCTGAATAAAAAACATTCAAAACCCAATATTAATAAATACAGTTAACAGTAAACATATGTATTTTAATGGGTGCGACTTAAATATATGACAAGATCTGAAAACTGTCAAAGTATCCAACAATAAATATTTTTTGGCAATATTAATCTACTTTGATGAATAGTCTGTATCTCAACCTCCAGCTGTCTCAATATATATTTAACCAAACTTTATCTAGCATGATCTTATTGTTTCACTACATTCAATATAATCCTCGTGTCACAATACTTAGGCATCATGTCTACCTTCACTAGTATATCTCAGCCTAAACACCTCCATAACAATCTTAAATTCTCACATCAACACCTTATTTCATTCCATCATAGCTACAGTGTTACATCTCAATTATGTAAATATTTGACTCTATGAACCCATTTTATCTGTACTTTTGTTAATACTTGACTCTGTGTATTAGTGTTTCAAATGTAATTTTGTATTTACTATTCAAATGTAAATTCTCTATTTATGACAAAGTGAAATGTGACTGATACTGCAGATTTTCTCCCCGGGCCACTGCTGAAAATAGGTACATTACCAGACAGAATATCCCAGCAAACAAATGTCAAATAAATAAATATAATAAAAGAACAATAAAATTAGAAGGCCTTTTGCAGATAGCTGTAAGCTGTTAGTACTATGAGCAAGAGAAGGCTATTTTACAGTTTGTAGCTCTTCTCAGAAATCTGAGTTTATGCCTAATGCATTCCTGGGGAGTATGACTTAAATAAGAATAATCATGGGCCATAATCTATTATATATAATACATAGTATCCCTGGTGCCAATCAGTTACGGTTTTCTTTTTCTATACCACATATCATTAAACCACTTAGACATAAATCTATAGAAGGATACTAACAAAAAATAAATTACTAGCTTGGTTTCTTTTTTGTATTGCTTTCAGTAAAACTGGTTACAAAAATGATCATGAAGAACAGGCCTGAAGTACAAATACATTCTACTAGAATGGGATTATTTAGCAACGTAGTCTTGCTACATCAAGACAAACATTTGATTCAGTAACTACTGCACAGGGATGACATCAATACTGCATGCTGATGTGAAATTCTGGGTTTCCAAAAAACATTTGATACCATTCTTTGTGAGAAAATGTTGTTTGTAACAGCTTGGTAATGATTATTACTGTATCAAATGTCTTTACAGTGAATTGCTAGATAGGTTGCAAGTTCTGAGGCTCGGAAAAACATTTTTAATTTGGCTCGAGACTGATGGTTTAACTTTATCCTGGTTTCTATGCAAATATATACAAATAATAATTCCTGTGAATAAAGATTACATACACGCACACATACACACAAGACGTGAATGCAACCAAAACAATTTTAGACAATGCACATCATGTATATAGTCCAAAGTTTTTCTGTCATGCAACAAATAACCATGTGACAACTGCTGACCTCAGGTGCACTGCCCACAGGTAGTAGTGCGTATGTACTTATTCACCTGATTTAACTGCATGTATCCCCACAGTTCATGCAGCAGTAAACATCATGATCCTTTCTCTAGTTTAGCATATCTTTTATTCCATTTTATCTTACAAGAACTTACAGAAACAACTCTTGACTGATCAGAAATTAAACCTAATTTTGGCATTTCCAAAATGACAGCTTCAAGTGCCATGGTTATTTGCACCAGATGGGAAGTTGCACAATGAAAATAGTGGAATCCACCACATCATGGCGGTTAAAGAATGCAAAACAGGACAACAGATCTGAAAACCTATGGAGACCTACTGTGATAAATGTGCGCGCACCAACACGCACAAGGCATGCATACATATACACACAGACACACACACACAGACAGACACACACACACAGACACACACGCATGCACACAGACGCGCACACATATGCACACAAACGCACACAGACACACACACACACAAACACAAACTTTATCTCGTAAACTGGAACTTTCCTTAGCAAAAACTTATTCCATCATATTGCCCTGCTAGAGTATCACCATGCAGTCGATTCTTCTGCCAAAACAGCTCTGAAGCTACTATTGTTGTCACAGTCATTGTCAATTTCTTTTTTCTCCCATTTTCTACATGAGGTTGTGGTGTTGTCTCAACTGTCACCACCCCTCTCAATTCATTCCTACTTTCAAACCTTATTTGACAGTCATGCCTGACTGTCACAGGCGTTCTTATATTCTCATAAAATCCATCCCTCTATCTCTGTGATGGGCATCCTGGTTCTCTTTTCCCAACTTCCTCTCTCTCCTAAATCTTTTTCCCCAAACTGTCTCCTACTTTCATGTGCCCAAGCTACTATAATCTGTTCACTTTGACCTTCTCCATGACTACAACTGTTTTTGGTTTCTCCGTTGTCATTATTTCTTCTTTCATCCCATATGTTCATCCTACCACCCATCTCAGGCACAATCTCCATCACCTCTAGCATCCACAAATGCTCTACCTTCACTGCCCAGGTTTCTGTACCATGCAAAAGCACTTTCTGAACCACTGTTTTGTACATCTTACTTTTCAGCTTCTTTTGCATTCATTCTTCTGTCACACTCTACCCCTGACGCTTTGCACAGCTGGCTGCAACATATCTGACACTAGCTATTGTCTCCTCATTCAAACTTCCCCTCTCCTTAACCAATCACTCCCCAACACCTAAAGCTAACCTTTTCCACTATTTTCCCTTCTAACTTAATTTTCAGCTTCTAATTTCCTCCATTTGCTGCCATGACAACTGTATTGTCTGTTCCGAGTCTCATCCCATGTTATGCTGTACAAAGGGTAGCAAATTTTGCATACAAAGAACTCCTATCAATTGGTTTCCAACATATTTTTGTACACAGTTTAGAACTCTCATTATAAATCAACACATCTTGCTATGTCAACACAGTCTAATGCAATTGAACTTCAAATCATAAGACACTAAAATCTTGAATTTACATTTTAAACACTGTTGCTTTATAGTTTCACAGTATACAAATATCACCATAAATACATTTACATAGCATGTTTAAATTATTTTTTCAATAAATAAATTTTGTTTGAAACATGGCCAAAGACATGAGCTGTGGTTGGCTCACTTCCCTGTACCCACTACTTGTTTGAAAGGATGCCCGCTCATGTATAAATATTTTTAAGAAAATGAATTCTACCATGGATATAAGCATAACCAAAGTCAGCAAAATACCATTTGTGAACATTTAAACAGTGACAGCATATCAGAATTTCTCTGATATGAAGGCCTCTGCTATACCAAAGGACAAACACAACTATTCACAAATTGAGACATCAGTTTCAGTTCCTGACGCTGTTCTGTGCTGTCTGCTGTTTATGCCCTAACATGAAACTATAGAAAAACATGTCTAAAAGGTGACAAAAAAAAAACTTCAAGCGCCTTTCTTGCATCAGAAATTGGCTAAAATCCTTGTCTTTTACCCTGATTTTGGCCTGTAACTGCAACACTGCAAATATCACAATGTAGTTATAGCCAGGTCCTTAACTATTAGCCATGCAATAACAAAGTTATTTTTATCTTTTTTTAGAGCACCATCAATGCTTTCCATGCCTTACAAAACAACATTAAAACAGTGTGAGTGCCATTTCAAACATTCATTTCTTTCTATGAAATGTTTGAACTTTCCTACACCTAACTTTTTTCCACATAAACTTCTGCAAATAATTTCTTTATTACAGAAAAAATAGGGATATGGTATTTTTACATGGAGAAGCAGAGTGAAGTACTCAACATAACATCAGGCTTTGGAGGGCTAAGCAAAGCAGCAGCACTGCATGAATCTGCCGAGTTCTCACATTCTGAACTAGTTTTCTAAGCAGATGAAGGTCCCCATGTGAAAACAGTCTCATGCGACTACCTCCCAGTGGTAACTGGCTAGTAATCCCTACAAAATTAATGTTACTGCACACAGTGTTCTGTTCCTGAAGCACGGAACTTTTTAACTTGCATTTAATGTAGTTCAGTAAGAATTATAACACTAAATATATAACTTTATACATTTTAAAATAACTATACAGAAGAAAACAAATTCAAATGCAGATTCAAATGGGGGAAGGAATATGCTTCAAAATGTCTTCCTTCAAGATGTGCTGTTACTTTTTTTTAAACAAGAAATATCTTTACTAAATTAGCACTTATGACATAGACAATCAAACATTTATATAAATGAAAACAAACCATATTGACATAATCCTGGTTGTAAACATTATACATCAAAAACCATATTGACATAATTTTAACTCCAAATATTATACAACCCTTATAATCTACCCAGTCATTGTCAGTCAAAAATTACACAGCTCATTCAAATCCTGCCTTCTATTAAACCTCATTTCTCCTCTGCATGCACTCTTCCCACACCTCCCATTTTTCCTGTGTTTTGGCTCCTACCCTTTACTAAAGATCTGAAACTCCAGTTGTTTTATCTCTGTTACTATACTCACGATTCTAGTTCAGTTGGTTTACACTTTGATTTCCATTTTCTAGTAATTGCTTTTTTTAGCAGCCACCATAATTAGACCTTACCATGTCTAGGCAATTCTGATTCTGTATCATAGCTCAGAAAAATAATTTCTCTAGATAAACCAGTTTGCTCACCTAGTATTTCTGACAGATTAGTCTGCAGTGAATCTTTAAAGTCTGCCAACTCCCAGAAAATATGTTCCCAATTACCTCTCTCTTCTCCATCACACCTCCAACATTTGCTGTCTACGTGAGGAAAAATTCTCTGGAGTTTACTTGGGGTATAAAATATCTATGTAAATATTTCCAAGCAAAAATCCTAAATCTTCTAGATTTTGTTGAATATTTGGGAGATACACATGTCCCACCCCAACCCCATTGTTTCTTTGTAAATTGCTTATCCAATCTATCTTCCCCATCTTTTCTAACCTCTTCTGGTTAATTCTTCTAATTTCCATGTAATATTGTATATGCTCTACTAATTATTAATTTTTTTAACTCATTACATCTGAGTGACACCTCTAGGTGCATCTTTGTCTGAGTAATTCTTACTGATGCCTCCAGGTGTCAAATATTGCTTGTTCATATTTACATAAATAATTCTAAAGCCATGCTATGTACAAGGTTTTAAAATATTTCATCTTAAAGGATACACAATGGCAAACTCAACTGCATTAATATTTTACCTCTGTCTAGTGCAGGTAAAGCGATATTAACTGCTGTTTTTATGATATTCATTTATATCGGTATAATTTTCGCATTTTTCTAAACATCTCAATAACTGGTACTTCCATATTATCGCAACCACATTTCAGAACTGGCATACTTCATTGCGGTTCTCCGAAAACAGGCTTGTTAAACTTTAAAGGGGTGTGTATGTAAGTACTTATGTGTCCCCGACGGTTTGAGACAGGGAGAGGAAAAACCTTCAAATTTTGTACTCGTGGGCGGCGTGTGGCATTATTGCGGTGAACTCCACAATGCCACACCGTTTCTCAAAGCCTGCTTTGCTGATTACAGTGTCAGCAAAGGGTGGTTGCTCAGGAATATTCTGTCTGACTGCTCGGGGTCAGTACCCACCCAAGACAAATGTGCCTGCAAGAAATACTGACTAAGGGGACACTGACTCCTCAGGGACAGATGTCTTTTTCCCCAGTGTGACTCCTCGGCTGGGAGTGTTAAGTGGTTATCCCGCCTCAGACGGATACTTCTGATCATGTGAAGTTATGTAGCCGCAGTATCCACTTACAGTACTACCAACAGGTGCCCCACATACTGAATGATTCATACATGTCCCAAACGAAGCAATCCCCCATTGCAGTGTGTAAACCTAAACATAATTGAAATGGAACCGGTTGCCTTTTGGTGAAGGTGCTGAGTTGCATTAGTTTGATGAGGAGTGAGAAGCAGCACTCTTTCTTATAAGGCTGAAAAGGCTGTTACCAGGCAAGACAGATTCTCACCTTATTCCTCTTCCAATGTAAACAAACAATCACACACAATAGTTTCAGTACTCGAAAGAAATCACTATGTTTCTGTGAACACTTTATACACCCCTTCTCAGCTTAGCAGACCTCATTTCACACAAACCTAGCGATTTCTGTGAGTACTGAAATGTGGTTGCGATAATACGAAAGTACCCAATAGCCAAGTAGCACAGACAGAATTCCTTAGCCTCATATAAAAACTCTCAGCTAGATGAATAAAATGCTGTTGATGGTTGCTGAGATATTGTAAGTTGTTTACAAAATATAACAAATGTAATAGCTACTGTGTTTACTGTGACTTATACAATTTAGTTTAAGACCTAGAACCTAAAGAGTACTTCCACTATAAAAGTAGTTTGTGTTTGTCATTTATACTTCTTTCATAACCCCTGTAGTTTCAGAGACATGAACATTTGTTTGAAATATGATGTGAGGACATAATTTGATTCTTTTAAAAATCTTAGGCTCCTCCCACTGGAAGTTACAGTGCAAACATCCTGAGCTCCGTTGGAGTGAATGAGTTAACAGCAGACTCTGGTCTAGAGTCTACTAAAAACTCTACCAGTGCTAGTGTTTCATTTAGAACCTTCTCTTTGCCTATACTCTGATATCAATTCTAAATAGGGAAGGCAATCTCTAACTTGCAGTTCAAATACATTCTTGGCGTCTTCCCACTGTATCACCTTTCCCTCTCTAGTTATTTTCTCTGAATATCTTGGTTCCTCTGCAAGTTTTCTCCAAGAAATTCCACCCCCCTTTTGCCTGCTGTCTGTATCCCTAATTGCAATCATCCTATCAGCAGAATCTCTTTTCTCCACTCTGTGTTGGCTTAGTTCTTAGAATACCTTCTGAATATAATATTCTGTATGATTATTGTGATTCTCCTTAAAGATCTGCATCCAAAATTACAGTCTCTCCTTGTTTCTTGAGCTTCCAATCTGTTTCATCATCATCCTTTCCACTTTGAATTATATGTTTCTGCTTGTGCTATGTATAGGAGCATTAACTGTGTAGCTCTGAAATACCCCTTCAAATCAGGTAATCCCAGTCCACCTTATTCTACTGGAAGAATCACCTGATCCCACTTGACTTTTGCCATCTTCCCCTCTCAGATAAAATATTTCAGCTCTTTATTAATTGTTATCCACAACTTCTCCTCTGGTTGATAAAAATATGCCTGACCAGTGTATAAGACTAAAGGGATGAAAAACATTTTAAATGCTTGTATCTTACTATCCATATCCAGGTCTATATTAGATCAGCGAACGCTTAAAAAAGCGAACGCTGATTGATCGACCTTATGTAAGTGAAAGCTTACAATCTCGACCTGTTAGATCAGCGATTTTTTTCCTAGGGAAAAAAATTGCTGATCCAAAACACATACACACAACACAAGCACACCAAACAAATAGAAATCCACACACATACACCTAAAATCTGACACCTAACCCTACACTAAACTATGCACACACTACTAACTATCTACTTACCTTAACCCAAACGCTATCCCTAAGGTCCATCACTATCGCACACTCACCTCACCCACTCCCTAATCCTAACTCACCTAAACCCGCCCTAACCCTCATGTCCACACAATCGCACACTTACCTGAATCCGACCCGTAACTTTCCATCACAGCACTGAAAATACCGAAGCAACAGAAACGGACAACCGAATTCTTTCCCTAGGAAAAAATTTAGGTTTCTGTTGCTTCGATATTTTGAACATTCGCTTAAATAAGGTTGATCAATCAGCGTTCGCTTGTTTAAGCGTTTGCTGATCTAATATAGACCCCCATATCCACATAAAAGAGATTCCAATTTCACAGTTTTTCTATTATATTTTGTTTAGTCTCTTCCCACACATCCTTAGTTGCCACAACGGAATAATTTTTAATCCATATGCCTAACTACTTTATTTTATCATGCCCCATAAATATGGATATTGCTGAACCAATTCATGTGTGGGTGCATAATTTATAGCTATTGCCTTTGTTTTAGCTACATTAATCTTGTATCCTGAAAAGATATGAAGCCATCTCAAAATCTTCCACAACACTGAAATGTCATTTTTTTGGATTGCCAGGTATAAAATAATATCATCTGCAGATAGAGCCAGCTTTACTTGACTACCATACCAATTACATCCTTGAATTTCTAAGTCCCTTATTTTCTTTGCCAATGGTTCTACATATAATGCAAGTAAAGGGGAAAAAAAGAGGACAGCCCTGCCTGATTCCTCTGCTCAAGCAAAAAATTAACCACTCACTTTAATTTTTGCCACTCATCCTCATATATCCTCCTAATCAACCTTATAATGTTATCAGAGAATGCAAATGCTTCCATTGCCCTGCTTATAAAGTCCCAACGTACTCTGTCAAATGATCTCTGCATCAAGATCCACCAACAACAACGATATTTTCTTATATTCTGCTTCCCTCTGGATCATTATTGTTCTGTTAATGTTGTGAAATGTTTGCCTCCCCTCCACAAAACTACACTGATCCATATCTATCAATTTTGGCATTACCTTTGCCATTCTTTTGACCATTATAGACATGAACACTTTATAATCATGGTTTAGTATTGAAATGGGCCAAGAAAGATAAAACAGCAGAGAACCAGCCATGGAAATACAAAGACAAACCAAACCAACTACCAGGATGAAGAATGTTAACTGCAAAAACCACAAAAACTATACAAGAAAACAGCAAGCAAAGCTTTCAGGCACAGCCCTTCCTCAGTGCAATTCAGTCATCAGTAGTAATTCATTTAAGCAGAGATTAAAAAATCATGTGACACAACCCTCCAATCCTAAAACCACAATAAACATTCAACTGTAAGTAATTCACAATAACAGTAATATAAAACAATACAAGCAAAGCTAAAATCTCAAATGTATAAAAATAACATAAAATTAACATAGAACATTCTAATTATTTATAGTGGATATAAAAAGCGTACACACTCCCGATAAAATGCCAGATTTTTGTGAAAAAAATGAGACCGCAATAAATCATTTCAAAACTTTTCCCACCTTTAATGTGACCCATAACCTATACAATTCAATTGAAAAATAAACAAATTTGTTAGGGGAAAAATATAAAAAAATAAAAATATACAATATGCTGGTTGCATAAGTGTGCACACCGTTAAACTAATACTTTGTTGAAGCACCTTTTCATTTAATTACAGCATTCAGTCTTCTTGGGTAGGAGTCTATCAGCATGGCACATCTTGACTTGGCAATATTTGCCCACTCTTCTTTGCAAAAGTCCTCCAAATCTGACAGATTGTTTGGGCATCTCTTCTGCACAGCCCTCTTCAGGTCACCCCACAGATTTTCTATTGGATTTAGGTCTGGGCTCTGGCTGAGCCATGCCACGACTTTAATTTTCTTCTGGTGAAGCCATTGCTTTGTTGATTTGGATATAATGCTTGGGGTCATTGTTGTGTTGAAAGGTGAAATTCCTCTTCAATTTCAGCTTTCTATCAGACACCTGAAGGTTTTGGCCCAAAAGTGACTGATATTTGGAATTGTCCATAATTCCCTCCACCTTGACTAAAGTCCCAGTTCCAGCTGAAGAAAAGCAACCCCAAAGCATGATACTGCCACCACCATGCTTCACCGTGAGGATGGTGTTCTTTTGGTGATGCAAAGTGTTCCATGGTATCCAATGCTGTGGAAATGTTTTTGTACCCTTCTCCTGACTGATACCTTTCAACAATGAGCTCTCTTTGATGCTTTGTTAGCTCTCTGCGAATCATGGCTTTTGTTATAGCAGCAACTGAGTAAATGTCAAGAAAATCCTACTAGGCCAGCTGAACTTCATTTGGGGTTAATCAAAATCTCTTTAATTGATGGTAGGTGTGTACCCAAAAAGACTAAATGCTGTAATTAAATCAAAAGGTGCTTCAAAGTACTAGTTTAAGGGTGTGCACACAAAGTATTATTTTAAGGGTGTGCACACTTATGCAACCAGTGTATTGTACATTTTTTTATATTTTTCCCCTAACAGACTTGTTTGTTTTTCAACTGAATTGTACAGGTTACAGGTCACATTAAAGGTGGGAAAAGTTTGAAATGATTTATTGTGGTTTCATTTCTTTATATCACAAAAACATGGCATTTTAAATGGGTGTGTACACTTTTTATAACCAATGTATATTAAATTTGTTTTTTCACTAAAACTTGCTTCAGACTAATATTTGCATTGACCCCTGGATATTTATTGGCTTCTAGCCTTAAGAACCAATTACATTCTCGTATTTCCAAAGTGTTATTCAAATCTACCCCTCTCAAACTTTTTGTGACAATGTTAGTTACCCTAAACTTAAAATCATGACTGGAACCATATTCAGATACAGCAGCTAGAGCACTTGACATTCCTTCGTATTTCCCATCAATGCTCAATTATTCAATCTTTCAATTTCCAGCTTTTTGAAGTTTAAATTAACTTTCTCAGTGGATGGAGTTGAGTTTTTAGATGTGAAAATAGTGAATAATACAGGAAAGACCAGTACTCGTGTTCACAAGAAGAACATGCATGCCATTCGCTATACCCACAGGAATAGCATGCACGTTTTTGGTGGAATAGTCAACAGTAAACTTCTTAGAATGAGCAGATTGAATACTGACCAAGATGAATGTAATAAACAGATGTCAGAGATGATTCAAGAGTGTATAGACAGAGGATATAATGAATCTAAATTATATCAAGCTAGGGACTGTTCACAAGAAGAACATGCATGCCATTCGCTATACCCACAGGAATAGCATGCACGTTTTTGGTGGAATAGTCAACAGTAAAACTTCTTAGAATGAGTAGATTGAATACTGACCAAGATGAATGTAATAAACAGATGTCAGAGATGATTCAAGAGTGTATAGACAGAGGATATAATGAATCTAAATTATATCAAGCTAGGGACAGGATAATTCAAGATACAGCAGGTAATGCTCGATCATAGTTTAGTAAGAAGAAGATATCTAATGACAGCACCAGAGAATTGACAGCACAAGGTAATAAAAGTATATGTCACTACTTATAATGTTATGACCGCTGAAGTTAGAAGTATTATAGAAAAAAATTGGCATGTCTTGAGGGCAATGCCTGAGCTTGAATGCTTAATTGATGATAGACCAAAGTTTGCAAACAGAAATTGCAGAAACCTTAAACAGTGACTGTTATAGGGAGATGAGACAGAGTCATGTTACTAAAGCATCTCTGGTCAGGAAGCAAGGCACCTTTTCTTGCTTTAGTTGTAGCTGCTGTAAACCTATTATGGTTGGTGAAAATAAATTCACACACCCCAGACACAAAGAAGGAATATTTTGTATGCTTATGCAACATGCAATACTACAAACATTGTTTATCTTGCAACATGTATGAAGTGTCCAGCTTTTTGTGTAGGGAAGTGTACAGAAAACTGAAAGATTGAATAACTAAGCATAGATCGCAAATATGAAGGAATGTCTTAATAAATGTTCAAGCTGCTCATATATCTGAATATGGTTCCAATCATGATTTTAAGTTTAGGGTAACTGACATTGTCACAAGAAGTTTGAAGGGGAAAATCTGAATAACACTTTGGAAATTAGAGAATATAACTGGATCT
Organism: Protopterus annectens; assembly: GCF_019279795.1. NCBI lineage: Eukaryota > Metazoa > Chordata > Ceratodontiformes > Protopteridae > Protopterus > Protopterus annectens. The sequence continues at coordinate 35,714,036 of NC_056750.1, forward strand.
TAAGGCTAGAATCCGATAAATACCCAGGGGTCAATGCAAACCTTAGTCTGAAGCCAATTTTAGTGAAAAAACAAATGCAATATAAAAATTAGAATGTTCTATGTTAGATTTTCATACGAAATTTTAGCTTTGCATATACATTTTTATATTACTGTCGTACATTATTTACATTTGAATGTTTAATTATTGTAGTTTTAGGATTGGAGGGTTGTGTCACATGATTTTTTAATGTCTACATAAATGAACTACTACTGACTGCCTGAACTGCATTGAGGAAGGGCTACACCTGAAAGCTTTGCTTGCTGTTTTCATGAATAAAGCTTTTGTGAATAAAGTTTTTGCATTTTTTGCAGTTAATATTCTTCAGCCTGGTAGTTGGTATGTTAGTATTGAAATGGGCTTGTATGAAGCTGGATCTGATGGATTTTTACCCTCTTTAGGTATTACAGTTACCACTGCTTTCTTCCAGGATGTTGGCACTTCTCTTCCTAAAATACTCAAACAAAACCTTTCAAATCTTTGCCAGTTTTTTCCCTGCTACTGTCCAAACTTCCACAGGAATGCCATATATTCCTGGGGACTTTCCTGTGGATTGGTTATACATCACCATTTTTATCTCATCTCCTCCTATCCTGTTAGTAACTGAGCCTCATCTACCTCTAACCTTGGCTATTTAATCCTTCTATAAACATTTCCATTTGTACCTTTTCTTGATTTCCACAATTCTCTGCTGTATACAGACATTCATACAATTTCTGAAATATTTCTAGTAGCTCTACAGGATTTCTTATCTTCCTTGTTATAGGCTCCCTAAGCTTGGCAAGAGCCCTTTCTACTTTCTGTTGCCTGAGTTGTTGTGCTAAATGTTTTTGTGTTCTAGAGTTGTTATCAAAAAACAGTTGCTTAACAGCAATCTTTCTAAATTCATGCACAATATCGAGGCAATTCTTTATTTTCTGTTTAGCATTCTGCAGTTGCTCCTCCTCTTGTTCTGTGACCTTCCCCCTATTCTGCAATACTCTTAACATTTCTCAGTCTCTCCAAATAATTATTACTTCTTAGCCATCTCTCTCTCTCTTTTATTTCTACCCAAGTTTTTAAACTCCAATTTTATTTTATCCCACTTCCTAGCTACATTTTCAGAAGAGATTTATCTTTTCTCTAACAGCTCCTGAATAATTTCTACTACCCATTCCTTAAATTCCTCTCTTTTCAACAGATAGGTGGGAAAGCTCCAGTATCCCATTTTTTAATTCATTATCCTGTGTTTTTATTTTAGTTATTATTGGCACATGATCTGAAATAGTTACTGCGTGCATATCAAGACTTTCAATGAAATGCACATGTTCCTGTGAAATGTAAGTTTTGTCTAGCCTAGCCCAGATTTTGTATCTTGGGGAATATGTAAATTCACTCCAAACTCCTAGTACTGAATTCACATCTTCCATGCAAATATTTTCATAAATTTCGTCAAAAATCTACTCTTCTTTGTTATATATTCCCTTCTGCCCCCCAAGACACACCTTTACTGCTACAAATCAAATTGCATTCCCATCTGTAAGTACTATTCCTTGCTGAAAGCAGATTGTTTCTCCCACAATTTTCTTAAGCTCCATTATAGCAGTTTTCCGTGGAATATAAATACATGCCAGTGTAATCCTCCTCCCTTGCTAGTAGAGCCTTAGTACTACAAATCTACCATTACCTTTTTATCCTCTTCTCTGTCTATTGGAGCTCCTCTTGCACTTAATAAAAGTACTCTTTTCCTTTTTTCCCAGATATTCCACTGAATAACCATCATGAAAACTTTTCTTTATCAAATTCACATGTTCAGTTCTTCGCAAGTGTGTCTCCTGTAGCATAGCTATCTGCACTCTATATTTTAATAGTGTTCATTACTCTCTCTTTTTTGTATTTATCTGTATGACCATTGACATTTAAAGACATTTTAAAAGGCATCTTGTTTATTAAGTATCTAGTTCCAGCTTTTGTGTTATATGCATATAGTGTTTGGCAGGATTACCTTTTATACAGCTGTTTCTTGTTATATCCATTTGAGCTTAAGCCACATCTTACAAAACTTTATTTTATCAAAACCTCTCAAAAAAGCACCCCCAATACCCCCTAAAATGTATTAACACAAAAAACTATGTATTTCTTCAAATACTGAAGTTTTACCCTCCTAATAGGAACAAGTGTCCCAACCTGACAGCTACACTGACAGACTTGGGTTAACCTAAAAGAAAGGTTATCCACGCTAAGACACATGGTACAGCCTGTGCCTTCTACTAAGTGCTGTCTGGTTTTGCCTTATCTTCATAGCTCTCCCAGATGGGAAAACACGAATGCTTTCAGAAAACATTACTTCCTAGCCATTTCTTTTCATCAGATTTTCTCCAAGGAGACATGAGGACAAGATACAGAATTGCTACCAAAAGCATACATTCATTTGCTAGAAAAAAGTTTTATAATATTCAATGTTCTTTTTCATTTACTTGCTTTCTCTTAAAACTTGTTACAAGATCAAGCTAAGGGCCTTAATCCAGTCATCCCCTTATGCAAAAATGAGAAGGTATATAAATTTTTCTTTTTTTTATGCTCTTTTCAACAGACTTTTTTTACATTGCCGTGACTACATCTCTTAAAACTGAACAAGGAGAAAGAGAGAAGGGAGAAAAACAGGAGCACCTGTCTACATTAGTATCCCCATTACACTTCAAAATAACTGACAAAACTTCATTTTATAGCATGCAAAGAAATTCATGCATTATAAAACTATTACTACTATAAAAAAAAGTTTTACTTACAGTTAATTTTCTCCCTCCTCTTCCCCTCTCCCACTATTTTTCCGAACGTTAATGAAATGAAGTAGGGCATATGCTTTAGAGTCCCCTACAAGTTTAACAAAAAAAGTCCAATATTTCCAGAGTTTCTTGTTCTTTCATGTTTCACAAATATAATTATTGCTTTGTAATCTCAAATTTGATTTCTAGGTTATTGGTTTTATTCCAGTTTCTCTATCTCGGAAAATCCTGCCTCTGCTTTATTTCTAAGTTGCGCTCAATTTTTCTAGTCAACTCTTGTGCTTTTTTCCTTTTCTGAAGTATTTTCCATTAAAACACTGGAAAAGGTTTCGATGATACAGTCTCTCTGTGGTCTTTATTACCAGAAGAACAAGAAGCAGAATCTCCTTCTGTTTCACACTTTCTGTTGGACAAACTTTTGTCTTTCCTCCTTAGCATGTACTGCATCAAAAATGATTCTGTCCCTCTAGCAAAGAATATTTTGATGAGAGTTGGTACAGCAGTTTGAATCTCACACCTGCTTCTCGACACTCCCCGAATAGTGGAAAACATGTATTCCTCTTCTGCTGCCTGGTATACAATGAGTTGTCATTCTCCACAAATACTCTGTTGTCTACCACTTTTAATACTTTGCCCTTCTGCTACAGTTTAGTCAGAATCAACTCCTCTTGCTAGAATTGCATCTTTACTATTAAAGGTATAGGTTGCTTTCTCATAGCCAGGTTTGGGGCAAACACTCAATGTGCCCTTTCAGTTAACAACTCCTGCTGTGGAATACCAGTCCAGTTGCTTATTTGTGCTTCCATAAAATTAGTACAGTCTGTTCCTTCCAGCTTCTCTGGTAGAGCAGAAAGTCTCAGGTTTTCACAACATGCTCTGCCCTCTAACTCTTACTTTTTGAAACATCTCTTCTTGAGCAGTCTCATATTCAGCCAGCCTCTTCTTCATTTTGACGTCTGATTTGTGCAGTTTTATCATCTCATCTGAATATCGGTTTAAAGCTTTTTTCCAGCCTTTTGTTATTTGAGTTGATACACTCCCATCAGTGTTTGAATTATTTTAATCAGCTTTGTGTGCAGTTGTCTTTTATTTTCCTCTAGGTTACTGGAAGTCACGTCTGGAGCTTGCACTGGCTTTTTGTTTAATATGCACTGGCTTTTTGTTTAACAGCTACCGTACTCTTCCCAGTCAGTGTTTTTTCCTCACCTTTTGTAGCTGATTTTCTTTCAGGTCCTCTGTATTTCTTTTTTTCCTGACATCCAGGCAGTGCACTTACTCACCAGCTACTGAATTTTACCCAGAAATACAAGTCCTCTGTCATCCTCTTTCAAGTGTCTGTTTTCACAGTGGGAGAGCCAGAATTAAGTTGTTATTCAATGTGTAGTAAACTTGGAAATCCAAGGTGTGCTGCTACTTTAAGCATCTCACACAGTTGCATGCTATTTATTCAAGGAGGAATCCTGCAACCGAATGTTACAGTAGCAGTAGCAACAATACAATAAAAAGCCACTATATCCTTGAGGCTTCATAAATCAATATCAATACTGCAAGACTAATCTATGGAGATGGCAGCTTCTGCACTGCCTTAATACAACATGCCAGCCTTAAAGACTGGACATCTAAAATGTAGTGTTTAATAAACATCTGCATGGATGTTAAGGTCACAGTTTCATGCATGTTAAGAGCACAGGCATTTTTAAAATATGTAGAAGTGACAGCAAACCCACCAAGACGCCCTGAAAACATCTTTACAACAACTGGCTATTATATTTACCATAATGAAAGACAATACAATGAACACATCAACAGGAGCTCATTTGTCATGTGTAGGCTTTATTTGCCCTTTATGAAACAGTCAAGACATAATGTGATTGCTCATGTCTGTGGTTTTGCCCATATAGTATATGAGCTGTCAATGCATAAGAAAGCTATATAATTTTCTCTCCCCTTGAAAAAAAAACACCTGTTATAAACACAGAACATGAGATGAAAATACTTCAACAGAGGAATCATTCCTTAAGTTGTTCAAGTGGTGTGAAAAAATGTATACTCTGTGCTCACTACGACAAATCAGAATGAGACTTTGCTCAGAAATAATTTCCACAAATATAACTGAATAAGACATGCCTGTGTCGTTACATCTTTTTTAAGTTAGCAACTTCTCTGGTGCACTCCTCCCAATGTTACACAACCTTGGATTTGGGAAGGAGAAACTTCCCAAATACCAAGCTCCTCCAAGAGCACCTTTCCCAAACAAATAACTGGTATCACAATCATGAACTAAAACTAAATATCAACAAATGTATAACAGCATCCTTGGGCAAGAAGGACCACCCTTGTAACTATCACACTAACAACACACCCTTGAAAGATGATCCTGTAGTCAAGGACCTGGGAACCTATGTCTACAACAAACTGTTCTTCAATCATCACATGTACACACTGTTGTAAGGAAGCTCTTTTTCAATGCACAACTTGTACCTAAAAGTATGGTGTTCAGGAAAGTAAGTATTCCACTGTACTCAACCCTCATTAGGACAATTACTGAATATAATGCTGCTTTCAGAATGTGTCCTAACACTTGGCATAACAGGAATGACTACAGTGCTTTTTCACTAAAGAAAATTAAAGGTCTACATCATAAAAAAAGTATTCAGACCATTTCAAAGTGTGTCCCTCTTCTCGGTATTATACAAGCTACTAAGAAGTGACCTCTGCCTCACATATACAGCCTCAGCAATCCTTATCCTAGCACACCAATTACACATTTGCAAGTCCAAAGGTAACAAATACCCAATCAAGAGATCACGATCTGTTTTGCAACATAAGACATGTTGGAGGGATAGATCTGTTTCACAAAAAACAACACTCCCACAGAACGGTCTTCCATTCTACATAAAGCAAAGAACTTCTCTTAATCTACTCACACAAAATTTGGATGCCTGGAATGGAAAACACAAATGTATCCCTGGCTTAACACCCATGTCCCTTATGGAAAGGGACAACAAGTAATGTTAAAAACATTTCCTTGTTCTGCCTGCTCGGGGCTATTCATAGGCAAAATGAAACAGCTAAAAAAAGGCTACCATGGCAATTTTATCCTCACAGAGTAATAGCCTAGTCAGTGCCTCAGAAACACCAAAGAGCACATTGCGGTCTTGATCAATCATTGTTTACTTCCCAGTGAACGATTAATTTCCACACAGCAAGTGTACAAGTTGTACAGGGTTTGCTGCATACCAAGATATGCAACAATTCCTCAGAGCTGCTCTTGGTTTGGTTACTTTGCCTTAGATTTACAATGAATCTTCTGCATCTAAAACCATCTGCTGCAAAAATAACAGAAGTAAGTATCATTTTGCACTTCTGATTACTTTTACTTCATTTCATAAGAAAACCTGGAAATAAATGCACAACCTGAAAGAAAAAAGCACCAGCATCTTCAGTCACCACCACCAAGCTAAATTAATGCATAGATATGTTTAAATCCAGTTGACACAGATGTAAAAATATAAATTAAACCAACCAAGGTCACCAGCTGTGTTAGAGGGCTTTCATCCCGATAATATGGAACTTCATTTCATCAAAGTAATGTATACAGCCTTAGCAACAGATTTTATAACCCCTGAAACTCCACTTTGAGCATGACTTAAGGGGCGGCCCTTTGAAAATTATATTAGAAAGGAAGAAAATAGAATGGCAGCTAAAAACAAATGCTATGGGGGCAAAAGGGTTAAATGACCAAATTTCCATAAGCAGTTTCCTTAAACTAAGATCAATTAGTTGAAAAAAATGCTTATATATATATATACATATATATATATATATATATATATATATATATATATACACACACACACACACACACACACACAGATATGTGTATATATGGATCTACTTCACATGGTTAACATTTCAGAATGTCGAAGACCACATGATTGACATTTGAAATGTCGACCGTGGAATTTAAAAAAAAAAAAAAAACACAACAAAAACTTACCTTCACGTTCCTAGCAGGGGGGCTACACCCACATGCACCCCCTGGAACTTAAATATACCAACTCCGAAATCGCACTACAGTGCAGAAGATAGAAATCTTTCCATTCCGCACTGTACGGAGATGCCAGTTCTGCATGGTGAACATTTCAAATGTCGATCATATGGTCTCGGCCATATGGTCTTCGACATTCTGAAATGTCGACCATGTGAAGGGGACCCATATGTGTGTGTATATATATATATATATATATATATATATATATATATATATATATATACATACATACATATATATACATACATACATATATATATATATATATAAACACACACACACACACACACACATACACATATATATATATATATATTCATTTGTTTTAACTAGAATGGTTGAATTAGAACTATTCAGAAATATTGGACATACTATTATTTTTACATGCACTGGGTTACTAAATGTGTTTTACATTTACTGTATATTTTAACTATTTACTCTTGATACATTATTTTAAGATACATTTCCTCGAACTTAATTAGTGCTTCCAATCAAATTTGATTAAGGGGGTGTCCCAAGAAGTAAAAGAACCAGTATTCAAGAATGTTCCAACTGCAAGGAAAGAAAATGCCTTGAGACTAGTTCTGGATCTTTCTTTCCTACACCTGTTTGTGATTACTGATTTACAGTGTGCTAAAGTTTCATTGGAGTACTGCATTCTTCTGTCTCTACTAGTCTTACCCTTTTCATCTGCATGAATTTATATTGTTGAATTTCAAAACATCATTAAACCATTAATTCGCATTTCCCACAGTTATGCTTATTTTTTTACAGGCTTCTTGAGTATTTTTTCTACAACCCTCTACTGGAAACGGGACTTCCCAAACAGACATTCCCAGTTCATAAATTTAAACAAATACATGATTCGGTTTCACCAGAATTCCCGGTCTCAGCTTATTTTATAAAACTGGACATTTTATAAAAGTGCAACAAAAAAAAAAACAATAATTCTAAAGTAAGCATATCCTTTGTGGAAATATTGAAACATGCATATACAGGAGTAGGCAGTGCAAAATTCTGTGAATTAAGTGGGAAAAGGAGATAGTACCAACTTCTGAGTTATATTAAATCTGACGCCGAGTTATTTCAGCACCAGAGCTTTGAACGTAACAGCTGTATTATACCATTCCAGCCAGCAATCAAAAATATCAGAGCTCCCTTACTCTCTAGAAGCTACTTTATTAGACAGGTTAAGGCTGCCATCTATTTGTATAACAAACATATTTTCCAACAAGAGGCTATATTCTACATATGGACGTTGTGACTTGACAACACTGGGATGAGGAAATAAAGGAGCAAAACAAACTGGAGGGTTCAAAGAGTGAACAAACAAATAAGTAGATCATGTGCAAAGAAAGTATGGAAGGTTAAGCCTATATCTAGTTTAAATGTGTTTGAACCAGTGACAGCATTGTAGAAAGAAAATATACTATAAAATGCTGCCCCACCTCCTGAAGGCAGAGTAAACAACTATTTACAAAGTCATTGATGGAGTTCTGAGAATCTCTAACTCAACAGGCCATCAGCTTTATTAATAAACTCATCCGTGACTGTTACTGAACATCAAAAAACCCGCCACACTGATGCACGGGGACACTGCTTCTTCATCCAGCAACTAACAAGCAATTGCCACTACCTTAAAGAGTACAACTTCTAAGCAACTGCCACTATCTTAAAGAGTGCAACTTCTAAGCGATTGCCACTACCTTAAAGAGTATATCACCCTGTTTATTTTTTCTTGTTATATTTGCATGTATCCTTTGACAAGTTATGTTTCCAGTCAGCAACAGGAGTTATTATGCAGCACATCAGTCGGCACAGTACTAACCTAATATAACTTGGCAACTGGCGAGATGCAGGTATGAGGCTAGACAAAATAAAAACTACTGCAGACTATAAATGGTCACGAGTATTAGTTGTTGCAGTTGAATAAAAATGTTGATTTATATGAACAAGTCAGCACAGAAAAAGGAAATGTGAAAACAAAAGGGTGAGATATGAAAATACAAGTTGGGGTTCCTCAGATGAGGAAGGAAAGTTCTGTTTCATAGTTGGGGTGCTTTAATGACTGACTCAATATTCATAGAGATTAAGAAGAGTCAAAAACAGTAACAGAAGTTAAGAATGTATACAGCATGAGGTGGAAGAAAGGAAAAGTGGTCACTTATGTTAGATTAGCAGCTGTGGCTCAGTTCTGCAAACCAGGGTGCATCTGGACTATAAAAATGAACGCTTCTAATACTGCTTGTAATTACTGCAATATATGTTTATTATACATCATGGTATTTGCATCAAGAATTCTCCACACTTACAATTAAATTCCTTTTTTATTTGTGCTCTCAGAAAACTTGAACCTGC